>NC_044916.1:23843378-23845995 GCF_003576645.1 Ipomoea triloba | reverse complement strand
GCATACTCACTAGGCAATAGAAGACTTATACCCACCACAGTATTGAAGACATATACCCATTAGACAGTGGCAGACTCGTATTCTCACCACCGTGTGGAAGAAACGCATACTCACTAGGCAATGGAAGACTTATACTTACCACCGTGTGGAAGACATATACCCATTAGCAAGTGGCAGACTCGTATTCCCACCACCTTGTGGAAGAAATGCATACTCACTATGCAATGGAAGACTTATACCCACCACCGTGTAGAAGACATATACCCATCAGCCAGTGGCAAACTCATATTCCAACCACTGTGTGGAAGAAACGCATACTCACTAGGCAATGGAACACTTATACTCACAACCGTGTGGAAGACATATACCCATTAGCCAGTGGCAGACTCGTATTCTCACCACCGTGTGGAAGAAACGCATACTCACTAGGCAATGGAACACTTATACTCACAACCGTGTGGAAGACATATACCCATTAGCCAGTGGCAGACTCGTATTCTCACCACCGTGTGGAAGAAACGCATACTCACTAGGCAATGGAACACTTATACTCACAACCGTGTGGAAGACATATACCCATTAGCCAGTGGCAGACTCGTATTCTCACCACCGTGTGGAAGAAACGCATACTCACTAGGCAATGGAACACTTATACTCACAACCGTGTGGAAGACATATACCCATTAGCCAGTGGCAGACTCGTATTCTCACCACCGTGTGGAAGAAACGCATACTCACTAGGCAATGGAACACTTATACTCACAACCGTGTGGAAGACATATACCCATTAGCCAGTGGCAGACTCGTATTCTCACCACCGTGTGGAAGAAACGCATACTCACTAGGCAATGGAACACTTATACTCACAACCGTGTGGAAGACATATACCCATTAGCCAGTGGCAGACTCGTATTCTCACCACCGTGTGGAAGAAACGCATACTCACTAGGCAATGGAACACTTATACTCACAACCGTGTGGAAGACATATACCCATTAGCCAGTGGCAGACTCGTATTCTCACCACCGTGTGGAAGAAACGCATACTCACTAGGCAATGGAACACTTATACTCACAACCGTGTGGAAGACATATACCCATTAGCCAGTGGCAGACTCGTATTCTCACCACCGTGTGGAAGAAACGCATACTCACTAGGCAATGGAACACTTATACTCACAACCGTGTGGAAGACATATACCCATTAGCCAGTGGCAGACTCGTATTCTCACCACCGTGTGGAAGAAACGCATACTCACTAGGCAATGGAACACTTATACTCACAACCGTGTGGAAGACATATACCCATTAGCCAGTGGCAGACTCGTATTCTCACCACCGTGTGGAAGAAACGCATACTCACTAGGCAATGGAACACTTATACTCACAACCGTGTGGAAGACATATACCCATTAGCCAGTGGCAGACTCGTATTCTCACCACCGTGTGGAAGAAACGCATACTCACTAGGCAATGGAACACTTATACTCACAACCGTGTGGAAGACATATACCCATTAGCCAGTGGCAGACTCGTATTCTCACCACCGTGTGGAAGAAACGCATACTCACTAGGCAATGGAACACTTATACTCACAACCGTGTGGAAGACATATACCCATTAGCCAGTGGCAGACTCGTATTCTCACCACCGTGTGGAAGAAACGCATACTCACTAGGCAATGGAACACTTATACTCACAACCGTGTGGAAGACATATACCCATTAGCCAGTGGCAGACTCGTATTCTCACCACCGTGTGGAAGAAACGCATACTCACTAGGCAATGGAACACTTATACTCACAACCGTGTGGAAGACATATACCCATTAGCCAGTGGCAGACTCGTATTCTCACCACCGTGTGGAAGAAACGCATACTCACTAGGCAATGGAAGACTTATACTCACCACCGTGTGGAAGACATATACCCATTAGCCAGTGGCAGACTCGTATTACCACCACCGTGTGGAAGAAACACATACTCACTAGGCATTGGAAGACTTATACCCCCCACCGTGTGGAAGTCATATACCCATTAGCCAGTGGCAAACTCATTTTCCAACCACTGTGTGGAAGAAACGCATACTCACTAGGCAATGGATGACTTATTCCCACCACCGTGTGGAAGAAACACATACTCACTAGGCATTGGAAGACTTATACCCCCCACCGTGTGGAAGTCATATACCCATTAGCCAGTGGCAAACTTGTATTCCCACCACCGTGTGGAAGAAACGCATACTCACTAGTCAATGGAAGACTTATACTCACCACCGTCTGGAAGACATATACCCATTAGCCAGTGGCAAACTCGTATTCTCACTACCGTGTGGAAGAAACGCATACTCACTAGTCAATGGAAGACTTATACTCACAACCGTGTGGAAGACATATACCCATTAGCCAGCGGCAGACTCGTATGCCCACCACCGAGTGGAAGAAACGCATACTCAATAGGCAATGGAAGACTTATACCCACCACCGTGTAGAAGAAATATACCCATCAGCCAGTGGGAAACTCATATTCCAACCACTCTGTGGAAGAAATGCATACTCACTAGGCAATGGAAGACTTATACTCACCACCGTGTGAAAGACATATACCCATTAGCCAGCG
>NC_044916.1:23803601-23843250 GCF_003576645.1 Ipomoea triloba | reverse complement strand
GTGTGGAAGAAACGCATACTCACTAGGCAATGGAAGACTTATACTCACAACCGTGTGGAAGACATATACCCATTAGCCAGCGGCAGACTCGTATTCCTACCACTGTGTGGAAGAAACGCATACTCACTAGTCAATGGAAGACTTCTACTCACAACTGTGTGGAAGACATATACCCATTAGCCATTGGCAGATTCGTACCCACCACCATGTGGAAGAAATGCATACTCACTAGGCAATGGAAGACTTATACCCACCACCGTGTAGAAGACATATATCCATCAGCCAGTGGCAAACTCATTTTCCAACCACTGTGTGGAAGAAACGCATACTCACTAGGCAATGGAAGACTTATACTCACAACCGTGTGGAAGACATATACCCATTAGCCAGCGGCAGACTCGTATTCCTACCACTGTGTGGAAGAAACGCATACTCACTAGTCAATGGAAGACTTCTACTCACAACTGTGTGGAAGACATATACCCATTAGCCATTGGCAGATTCGTACCCACCACCATGTGGAAGAAATGCATACTCACTAGGCAATGGAAGACTTATACTCACCACCGTGTGCAAGACATATACCCATTAGCCAGCGGCAGACTCGTATTCCCACCACTGTGTGGAAGAAACGCATACTCACTAGGCAATGGAAGACTTATACTCACCACCGTGTGAAAGACATATACCCATTAGCCAGCGGTAGACTCGTATTCCTACCACTGTGTGGAAGAAACGCATACTCACTAGTCAATGGAAGACTTCTACTCACAACTGTGTGGAAGACATATACCCATTAGCCATTGGCAGATTCGTACCCACCACCATGTGGAAGAAATGCATACTCACTAGGCAATGGAAGACTTATACTCACCACCGTGTGAAAGACATATACCCATTAGCCAGCGGTAGACTCGTATTCCTACCACTGTGTGGAAGAAACGCATACTCACTAGTCAATGGAAGACTTCTACTCACAACTGTGTGGAAGACATATACCCATTAGCCATTGGCAGATTCGTACCCACCACCGTGTGGAAGAAACGCATAGTCACTAGGCAATGGAAGACTTATACCCACCACCGTGTAGAAGACATATACCCATCAGCCAGTGGCAAACTCATATTCCAACCACTGTGTGGAAGAAACGCATACTCACTAGGCAATGGAAGACTTATGCCACCACCGTGTGGAAAACATATCCCCATTAGCCAGTGGCAGAGACTTATTCCCACCACCGTGTGGAAGAAACGCATCCTCACTAGGCAATGGAAGACTTATGCCACCACCGTGTGGAAAACATATACCCATTAGCCAGTGGCAGACTCGTATTCTCACCACCGTGTGGAAGAAACGCATACTCACTAGGCAATGGAAGACTTATACTCACCACCATGTGGAAGACATATACCCATTAACCAGTGGCAGAGACTTATTCCCTCCACCGTGTGGAAGAAACGCATACTCACTAGGCAATGGAAGACTTATGCCACCACCGTGTGGAAAACATATACCCATTAGCCAGTGGCAGAGACTTATTCCCACCATCGTGTGGAAGAAACGCATACTCACTAGGCAATAAAAGACTTATACCCACAACAGTATTGAAGACATATACCCATTAGCCAGTGGCAGACTCGTATTCCCACCACCGTGTGGAAGAAACGCATACTCACTAGGCAATGGAAGACTTATACCCACCACCGTGTGGAAGACATATACCCATTAGCAAGTGGCAGGCTCGTATTCCCACCACCTTGTGGAAGAAATGCATACTCACTATGCAATGGAAGACTTATTCCCACCACCGTGTAGAAGACATCTACCCATCAGCCAGTGGCAAACTCATATTCCAACCACTGTGTCGAAGAAACACATACTCACTAGGCAATGGAAGACTTATACTCACCACCGTGTGGAAGACATATACCCATTAGCCAGTGGCAGACTCGTATTACCACCACACTTTGTGGAAGAAACACATACTCACTAGGCATTGGAAGACTTATACCCCCCACCATGTGGAAGACATATAACCATTAGCCAGTGGCAAACTTGTATTCCCACCACCGTGTGGAAGAAACGCATACTCACTAGTCAATGGAAGACTTATAATCACCACCGTGTGGAAGACATATACCCATTAGCCAGTGGCAAACTCGTATTCTCACTACCGTGTGGAAGAAACGCATACTCACTAGTCAATGGAAGACTTCTACTCACAACTATGTGGAAGACATATACCCATTAGCCAGCGGCAGACTCGTATGTACCCCACCGAGTGGAAGAAACGCATACTCACTAAGCAACGGAAGACTTATACTCACCACCGTGTGGAAGACATATACCCATTAGCCAGTGGCAGACTCGTATTCCAAGAAGACATATACCCATTAGCCAGTGGCAGACTCGTATTCCAACCGTCGTGTGGAAGAAACGCATATTCACTAGGCAATGGAAGACTTATACTCACAACCGTGTGGAAGACATATACGCATTAGCCAGCGGCAGACTCGTATTCCCACCACCGTGTGGAAGAAACGCATACTCACTAGGTAATGGAAGACTTATGCCACCACCGTGTGGAAAACATATACCCATTAGCCAGTGGCAGACTCGTGTTCCACCATCATGTGTAAGAAACGCATACTCACTAGGCAATAGAAGACTTATACCCACCACAGTATTGAAGACATATACCCATTAGCTAGTGGCAGACTCGTATTTTGACCACCGTGTGGAAGAAACGCATACTCACTAGCCAATGGAAGACTTATACTCACAACCGTGTGGAAGACATATACGCATTAGCCAGCGGCAGACTCGTATTCCCACCACCGAGTGGAAGAAACGCATACTCAATAGGCAATGGAAGACTTATACCCACCACCGTGTAGAAGAGATATACCCATCAGCCAGTGGCAAACTCATATTGCAACCACTCTGTGGAAGAAATGCATACTCACTAGGCAATGGAAGACTTATACTCACCACCGTGTGAAAGACATATACCCATTAGCCTGCGACAAACTCGTATTTCCATCACCGTGTGGAAGAAACGCATACTCACTAGGCAATGGAAGACTTATACTCACAACCGTGTGGAAGACATATACCCATTAGCCAGCGTCAGACTCGTATTCCCACCACTGTGTGGAAGAAACGCATACTCACTAGGCAATGGAAGACTTATACTCACCACCATGTGGAAGACATATACCCATTAACCAGTGGCAGAGACTTATTCCCACCACCGTGTGGGAGAAATGCATACTCACTAGGCAATGGATGACTTATTCCCACCACCGTGTAGAAGAGATATACCCATCAGCCAGTGGAAAACTCATATTCCAACCACTCTGTGGAAGAAATGCATACTCACTAGGCAATGGAAGACTTATACTCACAACCGTGTAGAAGACATATACCCATTAGCCAGCGGCAGACTCGTATTCCCACCACCGTGTGGAAGAAACGCATACTCACTAGGCAATGGAAGACTTATGCCACCACCGTGTGGAAAACATATACCCATTAGCCAGTGGCAGAGACTTATTCCCACCACCGTGTGGACGAAATGCATATTCACTAGGCAATGGATGACTTATTCCCACCACCGTGTAGAAGAGATATACCCATCAGCCAGTGGAAAACTCATATTCCAACCACTCTGTGGAAGAAATGCATACTCACTAGGCAATGGAAGACTTATACTCACTACCGTGTGGAAGGCATATATACCCATTAGCTAGTGGCAAACTCGTATTCCCACCACCGTGTGGAAGAAATGCATACTCATTAGGCAATGGATGACTTATTCCCACCACCGTGTAGAAGAGATATACCCATCAGCTAGTGGCAAACTCATATTCCAACCACTGTGTGGAAAAAACGCATACTCACTAGGCAATGGAAAACTTATATTCACCACCGTGTGGAAGACATATACCCATTAGCTAGTGGCAGACTCGTATTCCCACTATCGTGTGGAAGAAACGCATACTCACTAGGCAACGAAAGACTTATACTCACCACCGTGTGGAAGACATATACCCATTAGCTAGTGGCAGACTCGTATTCCCACTATCGTGTGGAAGAAACGCATACTCACTAGGCAACGAAAGACTTATACTCACCACCGTGTGGAAGACATATACCCATTAGCTAGTGGCAGACTCGTATTCCCACTATCGTGTGGAAGAAACGCATACTCACTAGGCAACGAAAGACTTATACTCACCACCGTGTGGAAGACATATACCCATTAGCTAGTGGCAGACTCGTATTCCCACTATCGTGTGGAAGAAACGCATACTCACTAGGCAACGAAAGACTTATACTCACCACCGTGTGGAAGACATATACCCATTAGCTAGTGGCAGACTCGTATTCCCACTATCGTGTGGAAGAAACGCATACTCACTAGGCAATGGAAGACTTATACTCAAAACCGTGTGGAAGACATATACCCATTAGCCAGTGGCAGAGACTTATTCCCACCACCGTGTGGGAGAAATGCATACTCACTAGGCAATGGATGACTTATTCCCACCACCGTGTAGAAGAGATATACCCATCAGCTAGTGGCAAACTCATATTCCAACCACTGTGTGGAAAAAACGCATACTCACTAGGCAATGGAAAACTTATATTCACCACCGTGTGGAAGACATATACCCATTAGCCAGTGGCAAACTCGTATTCCCACCATCGTGTGGAAGAAACGCATACTCACTAGGCAATGGAAGACCTATACTCACAACCGTGTGGAAGACATACCCATTAGCCAGTGGCAGAGACTTATTCCTACCACCGTGTGGAAGAAATGCATACTCACTAGGCAATAGAAGACTTATACCCACCACAGTATTGAAGACATATACCCATTAGCCAGTGGCAGACTCGTATTCTCACCACCGTGTGGAAGAAACGCATACTCACTAGGCAATGGAAGACTTATACCCACCACCGTGTGGAAGACATATACCCATTAGCAAGTAGCAGGCTCGTATTCCCACCACCTTGTGGAAGAAATGCATACTCACTATGCAATGGAAGACTTATACCCACCACCGTGTAGAAGACATATACCCATCAGCCAGTGGCAATCTCATATTCCAACCACTGTGTGGAAGAAACACATACTTACTAAGCAACGGAAGACTTATACTCACCACCGTGTGGAAGACATATACCCATTAGCTAGTGGCAGACTCGTATTCCCACTATCGTGTGGAAGAAACGCATACTCACTAGGCAATGGAAGACTTATACTCAAAACCGTGTGGAAGACATATACCCATTAGCCAGTGGCAGAGACTTATTCCCACCACCGTGTGGGAGAAATGCATACTCACTAGGCAATGGATGACTTATTCCCACCACCGTGTAGAAGAGATATACCCATCAGCTAGTGGCAAACTCATATTCCAACCACTGTGTGGAAAAAACGCATACTCACTAGGCAATGGAAAACTTATATTCACCACCGTGTGGAAGACATATACCCATTAGCCAGTGGCAAACTCGTATTCCCACCATCGTGTGGAAGAAACGCATACTCACTAGGCAATGGAAGACCTATACTCACAACCGTGTGGAAGACATACCCATTAGCCAGTGGCAGAGACTTATTCCTACCACCGTGTGGAAGAAATGCATACTCACTAGGCAATAGAAGACTTATACCCACCACAGTATTGAAGACATATACCCATTAGCCAGTGGCAGACTCGTATTCTCACCACCGTGTGGAAGAAACGCATACTCACTAGGCAATGGAAGACTTATACTCAAAACCGTGTGGAAGACATATACCCATTAGCCAGTGGCAGACTCGTATTCTCACCACCGTGTGGAAGAAACGCATACTCACTAGGCAATGGAAGACTTATACCCACCACCGTGTGGAAGACATATACCCATTAGCAAGTAGCAGGCTCGTATTCCCACCACCTTGTGGAAAAAATGCATACTCACTATGCAATGGAAGACTTATACCCACCACCGTGTAGAAGACATATACCCATCAGCCAGTGGCAATCTCATATTCCAACCACTGTGTGGAAGAAACACATACTTACTAAGCAACGGAAGACTTATACTCACCACCGTGTGGAAGACATATCCCCATTAGCCAGTGGCAAACTCGTATTCCCACCACCGTGTGGAAGAAATGCATATTCACTAGGCAATGGAAGACTTATACTCACCTCCGTGTGGAAGACATATACCCATCAGCCAGTGGCAATCTCATATTCCAACCACTGTGTGGAAGAAACGCATACTTACTAAGCAACGGAAGACTTATACTCACCACCGTGTGGAAGACATATCCCCATTAGCCAGTGGCAAACTCGTATTCCCACCACCGTGTGGAAGAAATGCATATTCACTAGGCAATGGAAGACTTATACTCACCTCCGTGTGGAAGACATATACCCATCAGCCAGTGGCAAACTCGTATTCCCACCACCGTGTGGAAGAAATGCATACTCACTAGGCAATAGAAGACTTATACCCACCACAGTATTGAAGACATATACCCATTAGCCAGTGGCAGACTCGTATTTCCACCACTGTGTGGAAGAAACGCATACTCACTAGGCAATGGAAGACTTATACTCACCACCATGTGGAAGACATATACCCATTAACCAGTGGCAGAGACTTATTCCCACCACCGTGTGGGAGAAATGCATACTCACTAGGCAATGGATGACTTATTCCCACCACCGTGTAGAAGAGATATATACCCATCAGCCAGTGGCAAACTCATACTCCAACCACTGTGTGGTAGAAACGCATACTCACTAGGCAATGGAAGACTTATACTCACAACCGTGTAGAAGACATATACCCATTAGCCAGCGGCAGACTCGTATTCCCACCACCGTGTGGAAGAAACGCATACTCACTAGGCAATGGAAGACTTATGCCACCACCGTGTGGAAAACATATACCCATTAGCCAGTGGCAGACTCGTATTCCCACCACCGTGTGGAAGAAACGCATACTCACTAGGCAATGGAAGACTTATGCCACCACCGTGTGGAAAACATATACCCATTAGCCAGTGGCAGAGACTTATTCCCACCACCGTGTGGAAGAAATGCATATTTACTAGGCAATGGATGACTTATTCCCACCACCGTGTAGAAGAGATATACCCATCAGCCAGTGGAAAACTCATATTCCAACCACTCTGTGGAGGAAATGCATACTCACTAGGCAATGGAAGACTTATACTCACTACCGTGTGGAAGGCATATATACCCATTAGCTAGTGGCAAACTCGTATTCCCACCACCGTGTGGAAGAAACGCATACTCACTAGGTAATGGAAGACTTATGCCACCACCGTGTGGAAAACATATACCCATTAGCCAGTGGCAGACTCGTATTCTCACCACCGTGTGGAAGAAACGCATACTCACTAGGTAATGGAAGACTTATGCCACCACCGTGTGGAAAACATATACCCATTAGCCAGTGGCAGACTCGTATTCTCACCACCGTGTGGAAGAAACGCATACTCACTAGGTAATGGAAGACTTATGCCACCACCGTGTGGAAAACATATACCCATTAGCCAGTGGCAGACTCGTATTCCACCATCGTGTGGAAGAAACGCATACTCACTAGGCAATGGAAGACTTATACCCACCACCGTGTAGAAGACATATACCCATCAGCCAGTGGCAATCTCATATTCCAACCACTGTGTGGAAGAAACACATACTTACTAAGCAACGGAAGACTTATACTCACCACCGTGTGGAAGACATATACCCATTAGCTAGTGGCAGACTCGTATTCCCACTATCGTGTGGAAGAAACGCATACTCACTAGGCAATGGAAGACTTATACTCAAAACCGTGTGGAAGACATATACCCATTAGCCAGTGGCAGACTCGTATTCCCACCATAGTGTGGAAGAAACGCATACTCACTAGGCAATGGAAGACTTATACTCACCACCGTGTGGAAGACATATACCCATTAGCTAGTGGCAGACTCGTATTCACACCACCGTGTGGAAAAACTGCATATTTACTAGGCAATGGAAGACTTATTCTCACCACCGTGTGGAAGAAACGCATACTCACTAGGCAATGGAAGACTTATACCCACCACCGTGTGGAAGGCATATACCCATTAGCCAATGGCAAACTCGTATTCCAACCACTGTGTAGAAGAAACGCATACTCACTAAGCAACGGAAAACTTATACTCACCACCGTGTGGAAGACATATATCTATTAGCATGTGGCAGACTCGTATTCCCACTATCGTGTGGAAGAAACGCATACTCCCTAGGCAATGGAAGACTTATACTCACAACCGTGTGGAAGACATATACCCATTAACTAGTGGCAGACTCGTATTCCCACCACTGTGTGGAAGAAACGCATACTCACTACGCAACGGAAGACTTATACTCACCACCGTGTGGAAGACATATACCATTTGCTAGTAGCAGACTCGTATTCTCACCATCGTGTGGAAGAAACGCATACTCACTAGGCAATGGAAGACTTATACCTACCACCGTGTGGAAGACATATACCCATTAGCAAGTGGCAGGCTCGTATTCCCACCACCTTGTGGAAGAAATGCATACTCACTATGCAATGGAAGACTTATACCCACCACCGTGTAGAAGACATATACCCATCAGCCAGTGGCAATCTCATATTCCAACCACTGTGGGGAAGAAACACATACTTACTAAGCAACGGAAGACTTATACTCACCACCGTGTGGAAGACATATACCCATTAGCTAGTGGCAGACTCGTATTCCCACTATCGTGTGGAAGAAACGCATACTCACTAGGCAATGGAAGACTTATACTCAAAACCGTGTGGAAGACATATACCCATTAGCCAGTGGCAAACTCGTATTCCCACCATCGTGTGGAAGAAACGCATACTCACTAGGCAATGGAAAACTTATATTCACTACCGTTTGGATGACATATACCTATTAGCCAGTGGCAGACTTGTATTCCAACCACCGTGTGGAAGAAACGCATACTCACTAGGCAATGGAAAACTTATATTCACTACCGTTTGGATGACATATACCTATTAGCCAGTGGCAGACTTGTATTCCAACCACCGTGTGGAAGAAACGCATACTCACTAGGCAATGGAAAACTTATATTCACTACCGTTTGGATGACATATACCTATTAGCCAGTGGCAGACTTGTATTCCAACCACCGTGTGGAAGAAACGCATACTCACTAGGCAATGGAAAACTTATATTCACTACCGTTTGGATGACATATACCTATTAGCCAGTGGCAGACTTGTATTCCAACCACCGTGTGGAAGAAACGCATACTCACTAGGCAATGGAAAACTTATATTCACTACCGTTTGGATGACATATACCTATTAGCCAGTGGCAGACTTGTATTCCAACCACCGTGTGGAAGAAACGCATACTCACTAGGCAATGGAAAACTTATATTCACTACCGTTTGGATGACATATACCTATTAGCCAGTGGCAGACTTGTATTCCAACCACCGTGTGGAAGAAACGCATACTCACTAGGCAATGGAAAACTTATATTCACTACCGTTTGGATGACATATACCTATTAGCCAGTGGCAGACTTGTATTCCAACCACCGTGTGGAAGAAACGCATACTCACTAGGCAATGGAAAACTTATATTCACTACCGTTTGGATGACATATACCTATTAGCCAGTGGCAGACTTGTATTCCAACCACCGTGTGGAAGAAACGCATACTCACTAGGCAATGGAAAACTTATATTCACCACCGGGTGGAAGACATATACCCATTAGCTAGTGGCAGACTCGTATTCCCACCATCGTGTGGAAGAAACGCATACTCACTAGGCAATGGAAGACTTATACCTACCACCGTGTGGAAGACATATACCCATTAGCCAGTGGCAGAATCGTATTCCCACCACCGTGTACAAGACATATACTCATCAGCCAGTGGCAAACTCATATTCCAACCACTATGTGGAAGAAACGCATACTCACTAAGATACGGAAGACTTATACTCACCACCGTGGGGAAGACATATACCCATCAGCCAGTGGCAAACTCATATTCCAACCACTGTGTGGAAGAAACGCATACTCACTAGGCAATGGAAGACTTATACTCACCACCGTGTGGAAGACATATACCCATTAGCCAGTGGCAGACTCGTATTCCCACCACCGTGTGGAAGAAACGCATACTCACTAGGCAATGGAAGACTTATACCCACCACCGTGTGGAAGACATATACCCATTAGCAAGTGGCAGGCTCGTATTCCACCACCTTGTGGAAGAAATGCATACTCACTATGCAATGGAAGACTTATACCCACCACCGTGTAGAAGACATATACCCATCAGCCAGTGGCAATCTCATATTCCAACCACTGTGTGGAAGAAACACATACTTACTAAGCAACGGAAGACTTATACTCACCACCGTGTGGAAGACATATACCCATTAGCTAGTGGCAGACTCGTATTCCCACCATCGTGTGGAAGAAACGCATACTCACTAGGCAATAGAAGACCTATACTCACAACCGTGTGGAAGACATATACCCATTAGCCAGTGGCAGAGACTTATTCCCACCACCGTGTGGAAGAAATTCATACTCACTAGGCAATAGAAGACTTATACCCACCACAGTATTGAAGACATATACCCATTAGCCAGTGGAAGACTTATTCTCACCACCGTGTGGAAGAAACGCATACTCACTAGGCAATGGAAGACTTATACCCACCACCGTGTGGAAGACATATACCCATTAGCTAGTGGCAGACTCGTATTCCCACTAGCGTGTGGAAGAAACGCATACTCACTAGGCAATGGAAAACTTATATTCACCACCGTGTGGAAGACATATACCCATTAGCTAGTGGCAGACTCGTATTCCCACTAGCGTGTGGAAGAAACGCATACTCACTAGGCAATGGAAAACTTATATTCACCACCGTGTGGAAGACATATACCCATTAGCCAGTGGCAAACTCGTATTCCCACCATCGTGTGGAAGAAACGCATACTCACTAGGCAATGGAAGACTTATACCTACCACCGTGTGGAAGACATATACCCATTAGCCAGTGGCAGACTCGTATTCTCACCACCGTGTACAAGACATATACTCATCAGCCAGTGGCAAACTCAACCGTGTACAAGACATATACTCATCAGCCAGTGGCAAACTCATATTCCAACCACTATGTGGAAGAAACGCATACTCACTAAGATACGGAAGACTTATACTCACCACCGTGGGGAAGACATATACCCATCAGCCAGTGGCAAACTCATATTCCAACCACTATGTGGAAGAAACGCATACTCACTAGGCAACGGAAGACTTATACCCTCCACCGTGTAAAAGACATATACCCATCAGCCAGTGGCAAACTCATATTCCAACGACTATGTGGAAGAAACGCATACTCACTAGGCAACGGAAGACTTATACCCTCCACCGTGTAAAAGACATATACCCATCAGCCAGTGGCAAACTCATATTCCAACCACTGTGTGGAAGAAACGCATACTCACTAGGCAATGGAAAACTTATATTCACCATCGTGTGGAAGACATATACCCATTAGCCAGTGGAAAACTCGTATTCCCACCACCGTGTGGAAGAAACGCATACTCACTAGGCAATGGAAGACCTATACGTGGAAGAAACGCATACTCACTAGGCAATGGAAGACCTATACTCACAACCGTGTGGAAGACATATACCCATAAGCGACCTATACTCACAACCGTGTGGAAGACATATACCCATAAGCCAGTGGCAGACACAACCGTGTGGAAGACATATACCCATAAGCCAGTGGCAGAGATTTATTCCCACCACCGTGTGGAAGAAATGCATACTCACTAGGCAATAGAAGACTTATACCCACCACAAATGCATACTCACTAGGCAATAGAAGACTTATACCCACCACAGTATTGAAGACATATACCCATTAGCCAGTGGAAAACTCGTATTCCCACCACCGTGTGGAAGAAACGCATACTCACTAGGCAATGGAAGACCTATAATCACAACCGTGTGGAAGACATATACCCATTAGCCAGTGGCAGAGACTTATTCCCACCACCGTGTGGAAGAAATGCATACTCACTAGGCAATAGAAGACTTATACCCACCACCGTGTGGAAGAAATGCATACTCACTAGGCAATAGAAGACTTATACCCACCACAGTATTGAAGACATATACCCATTAGCCAGTGGTAGACTCATATTCTCACCACCGTGTGGAAGAAACGCATACTCACTAGGCAATGGAAGACTTATACCCACCACCGTGTGGAAGACATATACCCATTAGGCAGCAGCAGACTCATATTCCCACACCGTGTGGAAGAAACGCATACTCACTAGGCAATGGAAGACTTATACTCACAACCGTGTGGAAGACATATACCCATTAGCCAGTAGCAGGGACTTATTCCCACCACCGTGTGGAAGGAACGCATACTCACTAGGCAATGGAAGACTTATGCCACCACCGTGTGGAAAACATATACCCATTACCCAGTGGCAGACTCGTATTCCACCATCGTGTGGAAAAAACGCATACTCACTAGGCAATAGAAGACTTATACCCACCACAGTATTGAAGACATATACCCATTAGCCAGTGGCAGAGACTTATTCCCACCACCGTGTGAGAGAAATGCATACTCACTAGGCAATGGATGATTTATTCCCACCACCGTGTAGAAAAGATATACCCATCAGCCAGTGGCAAACTCATATTCCAACAACTGTGTGGAAGATACGCATACTCACTAGGCAATGGAAGACTTATACCCACCACAGTATCGAAGAAATATACCCATTAGCCAGTGGCAGACTCGTATTCTCACCACCGTGTGGAAGAAACGCATACTCACTAGGCAATGGAAAACTTATACCCACCACCGTGTGGAAGACATATACCCATTAGCAAGTGGCAGACTCGTATTCCCACCACCGTGTGGAAGAAATGCATACTCACTAGGCAATGGAAGACTTATACTCACCACCGTGTGGAAGACATATACCCATTAGCAAGTGGCAGACTCGTATTCCCACCACCGTGTGGAAGAAATGCATACTCACTATGCAATGGAAGACTTATATCCACCACCGTGTAGAAGACAGATACCCATCGGCAGTGGCAAACTCATATTCCAACCATTGTGTGGAAGAAACGCATACTCACTAAGCAACAGAAGACTTATACTCACCACCGTGTGGAAGACATATACCTATTAGCTAGTAGCAGACTCGTATTCCCAGCATCGTGTGGAAGAAACGCATACTCACTAGGCAATGGAAGACTTATACCCGCCACCGTGTGGAAGACATAAACCCATTAGCTAGTGGCAAACTCGTATTCCCACCACCGTGTACAAGACATATACCCATCAGCCAATGGCAAACTCATATTCCAACCACTGTGTGGATGAAACGCATACTCACTAAGATACGAAAGACTTATACTCACCACCGTGTGGAAGACATATACCCATCAGCCAGTGGCAAACTCATATTCCAACCACTGTGTGGAAGAAACGCATACTCACTAGGCAATGGAAAACTTATATTCACTACCGTTTGGATGACATATACCCATTAGCTAGTGGCAGACTTGTATTCCCACCACCGTGTGGAAGAAACGCATACTCACTAGGCAATGGAAGACTTATACCCACCCCCGTGTGGAAGACATATACCCATGGAAGACTTATACCCACCCCCGTGTGGAAGACATATACCCATTAGCTAGTGGCACCCACCCCCGTGTGGAAGACATATACCCATTAGCTAGTGGCAGACTCCCCCGTGTGGAAGACATATACCCATTAGCTAGTGGCAGACTTGTATTGACACCACCATGTGGAAAAACTGCATACTCACTAGGCAATGGAAGACTTATTCCCACCACCGTGTAGAAGGCATATACCCATCAGCCAGTGGCAAACTCATATTCCAACCACTGTGTGGAAGAAACGCATACTCACTAGGCAATGGAAGACCTATACTCACAACCGTGTGGAAGACATATACCCATTAGCCAGTGGCAGAGACTTATTCCCACCACCGTGTGGAAGAAATGCATACTCACTAGGCAATGGAAGACTTATACTCACAACCGTGTGGAAGACATATACCCATTAGCCAGTGGCAGAGACTTATTCCCACCACCGTGTGGAAGAAATGCATACTCACTAGGCAATAGAAGACTTATACCCACCACAGTATTGAAGACATATACCCATTAGCAAGTGGCAGACTCGTATTCCCACCACCGTGTGGAAGAAATGCATACTCACTATGCAATGGAAGACTTATATCCACCAGAAATGCATACTCACTATGCAATGGAAGACTTATATCCACCACCGTTGCATACTCACTATGCAATGGAAGACTTATATCCACCACCGTGTAGAAGACACTATGCAATGGAAGACTTATATCCACCACCGTGTAGAAGACATATACCCATCAGCAGTGGCAAACTCATATTCTAACCATTGTGTGGAAGAAACGCATACTCACTAAGTAACGGAAGACTTATACTCACCACCGTGTGGAAGACATATAGCCATTAGCTAGCGGCAGACTCGTATTTCCACCACCGTGTGGAAGAAACGCATACTCACTAGGCAATGGAAGACTTATACTCACAACCGTGTGGAAGACATATACCCATTAGCCAGTGGCAGGGACTTATTCCCACCACCGTGTGGAAGAAACGCATACTCACTAGGCAATGGAAGACTTATGCCACCACCATGTGGAAAACATATACCCATTACCCAGTGGCAGACTCGTATTCCACCATCGTGTGGAAGAAACGCATACTCACTAGGCAATGGAAGACTTATACCCTCCACCGTGTAGAAGACATATACCCATTAGCCAGTGGCCGACTCGTATTCCCACCACCATGTGGAAAACATATACCCATTACCCAGTGGCAGAGACTTATTCCCACCACCGTGTGGAAGAAACGCATACTCACTAGGCAATGGAAGACTTATACCCACCCCCGTGTGGAAGACATATACCCATTAGCTAGTGGCAGACTCGTATTCACACCATCGTGTGGAAGAAACGCATACTCACTAGGCAATGGAAGACTTATACCCTCCACCGTGTAGAAGACATATACCCATTAGCCAGTGGCCGACTCGTATTCCCACCACCGTGTACAAGACATATACCCATCAGCCAGTGGCAAACTCATATTCCAACCACTGTGTGGAAGAAACGCATACTCACTAAGCAACGGAAGACTTATACTCACCACCGTGTGGAAGACATATACCCATTAGCCAGTGGCAGACTCGTATTCCCACCACCGTGTGGAAGAAACGCATACTCACTAGGCAATGGAAGACTTATACCCTCCACCGTGTAGAAGACATATACCCATTAGCCAGTGGCCGACTCGTATTCCCACCACCGTGTACAAGACATATACCCATCAGCCAGTGGCAAACTCATATTCCAACCACTGTGTGGAAGAAACGCATACTCACTAAGCAACGGAAGACTTATACTCACCACCGTGTGGAAGACATATACCCATTAGCCAGTGGCAGACTCGTATTCCCACCACCGTGTGGAAGAAACGCATACTCACTAGGCAATGGAAGACTTATACTCACAACCGTGTGGAAGACATATACCCATTAGCCAGTGGCAGACTCGTATTCCCACCACCGTGTGGAAGAAACGCATACTCACTAGGCAATGGAAGACTTATGCCACCACCATGTGGAAAACATATACCCATTACCCAGTGGCAGACTCGTATTCCACCATCGTGTGGAAGAAACGCATACTCACTAGGCAATAGAAGACTTATACCCACCATAGTATTGAAGACATATACCCATTAGCCAGTGGCAGAGACTTATTCCCACCACCGTGTGAGAGAAATGCATACTCACTAGGCAATGGATGACTTATTCCCACCACCGTGTAGAAAAGATATAACCATAAGCCAGTGGCAAACTCATATTCCAACCACTGTGTGGAAGAAACGCATCCTCACTAGGCAATGGAAGACTTATACCCACCACCGTGTGGAAGACATATCCCCATTAGCAAGTGGCAGACTCGTATTCCCACCACCGTGTGGAAGAAACGCATACTCACTAGGCAATAGAAGACTTATACCCACCATAGTATTGAAGACATATACCCATTAGCCAGTGGCAGAGACTTATTCCCACCACCGTGTGAGAGAAATGCATACTCACTAGGCAATGGATGACTTATTCCCACCACCGTGTAGAAAAGATATAACCATAAGCCAGTGGCAAACTCATATTCCAACAACTGTGTGGAAGATACGCATACTCACTAGGCAATGGAAGACTTATACCCACCACCGTGTGGAAGACATATACCCATTAGCAAGTGGCAGACTCGTATTCCCACCACCGTGTGGAAGAAATGCATACTCACTAGGCAATAGAAGACTTATACCCACCACAGTATTGAAGACATATACCCATTAGCAAGTGGCAGACTCGTATTCCCACCACCGTGTGGAAGAAATGCATACTCACTATGCAATGGAAGACTTATATCCACCACCGTGTAGAAGACAGATACCCAATGGAAGTGGCAAACTCATATTCCAACCATTGTGTGGAAGAAACGCATACTCACTAAGCAATAGAAGACTTATACTCACCACCGTGTGGAAGACATATACCCATTAGCTAGTGGCAGACTCGTATTCCCAGCATCGTGTGGAAGAAACGCATACTCACTAGGCAATGGAAGACTTATACCCGCCACCGTGTGGAAGACATATACCCATTAGCCAGTGGCAAACTCGTATTCCTACCACCGTGTACAAGACATATACCCATCAGCCAGTGGCAAACTCATATTCCAACCACTGTGTGGAAGAAACGCATACTCACTAGGCAATGGAAAACTTATATTCACCACCGTGTGGAAGACATATACCCATTAGCCAGTGGCAAACTCGTATTCCTACCACCGTGTACAAGACATATACCCATCAGCCAGTGGCAAACTCATATTCCAACCACTGTGTGGAAGAAACGCATACTCACTAGGCAATGGAAAACTTATATTCACTACCGTTTGGATGACATATACCCATTAGCCAGTGGCAGACTTGTATTCCCACCACCGTGTGGAAGAAACGCATACTCACTAGGCAATGGAAGACTTATACCCACCCCCGTGTGGAAGACATATACCCATGGAAGACTTATACCCACCCCCGTGTGGAAGACATATACCCATTAGCTAGTGGCACCCACCCCCGTGTGGAAGACATATACCCATTAGCTAGTGGCAGACTCCCCCGTGTGGAAGACATATACCCATTAGCTAGTGGCAGACTCGTATTCACACCACCGTGTGGAAAAACTGCATACTCACTAGGCAATGGAAGACTTATTCCCACCACCGTGTAGAAGGCAGATACCCATCAGCCAGTGGCAAACTCATATTCCAACCACTGTGTGGAAGAAACGCATACTCACTAGGCAATGGAAAACTTATATTCACCACCGTGTGGAAGACATATACCCATTAGCCAGTGGCAAACTCATATTCCCACCACCGTGTGGAAGAAACGCATACTCACTAGGCAATGGAAGACCTATACTCACAACCGTGTGGAAGACATATACCCATTAGCCGGTGGCAGAGACTTATTCCCACCACCATCTCATTGATCTTGGTTATGGTTGGTTGGTCCCTTATGATTGTTGTTCAGTTGGTATCTTGTTTATGGATTCGTTGTCTTATACTCTCGTTATTGAATATTGGCTTCGTTTGGATGAGTCTTGGTTTAAGATTCGTTCAGTTTATTGTTGTTGAGTATCCGTTTTGAATTAATGAACAGTTTGTTGGTGTTTATATACTATACGGGTGTGTAAACCTATTTACAAGCTTATGTATATCTATACTTCCTTGCGGGTGTGAATGGTGGTTGCTTAGTAGTCTTTTGCTAATGGTTCTTTGTGTGTTTTCCAGGTTTGCCCTAAAGTCTATGCGCGAGCGCGATAGTGTACACCTATCTGACGATGCGTAGACTAGATATTATGTTTGTAGACTTGTGTTTCGGGCCTGTGTGCCGTTTTGAGATTTCATATACTCTGGTTTAGATGATTGGATGTTTTGGAGACATGTTTTGAGGATTTTATCTATGCAGTTCTATTCCTTTGGTTAGCCTGTGCATCTAGGCCGTGTTTTCTTACCTAGATGTCGCATGATGCCCCTTAGGTTTTAATTCGCTTCCGCTATGTTATGTTTTATAGTTGAGATAGGCAGCTGTTGTGTTAAGTTTTATCTATCTCAGCTTGTGTAAAGTTGGGGTGTCACAATTGGTATCAAAGCCTGTGTTGAGGTCTAAGTAGAGATCCTAGGGTTGAAATCTGAGACTGTAGGACTTGATCAGTAGAAATTAAGATGTTTGAGAATCCTAAGATGTGTGAATTCTAGGACGCGCGGTGAGGACTCGTTTTACTTGCTTCTGTTTTATGTTATGTTGGTTGCTTGTTGTTTGGCTGTTGTGAGCTTGTTCTCACTTTCTTTCTTGCGTGCTTGGGAAAGGCCGACCGCAGTGCTACTCGCTTTCTGTTAGTTATCTCTTGCTAGTGAACATGCTGCCATCAAGGAAGCGGGAAGAAGCCCCAGACACGGGAAGAAGGATGCTGGAACGTCTCAAGAAGCTGAAGGTGGCCGACGTTGGGACAGCAAGGGCCCCGGGAGGCAGCAGCTCGGGTAGTAGGGGAGTAGCCCTCCCTGGCTTCGAGAGTGTGAGTGGAAATGAAGGCGTGCCTATAAAGATCAAGGAAGTGACCTTTCCGAGCGACCTCATCCAGTTTGACTTGGACGACTTCGGAGTGGTGTTGGGCATGGATTGGTTGGGACGATATAAGGCCCAAATTTTGTGCAGCGAGCAGAAGGTGGTCTTAAGGGGCCCTGGGGGCAAGAGGGTGTCGTACCGAGGGGCGACTAATGAGCCCGAGGTCAAGTTAGTCTCCATGATCAAGATCAAGAAGTACATCACCAAGGGACACGAGGTCTTCCTATGTGCAGTCGAGGACCTTAGCGCTCCGAAGGATGAAGTTCAGCAAATACCCGTGGTATGCGAGTTCCCCGATGTCTTTCCTGAAGAAATCCCTGGACTACCGCCTCCTCGGGAAATAGAGTTTACTATTGACTTGATGCTAGGAACTGCCCCGATATCGAAAACCCCGTACCGAATAGCACCGAAAGAAATGCAAGAGTTAAAAGAGCAGCTGCAAGACTTGTTGAACAAGGGATAAATCCGACCCAGCGTATCACCGTGGGGAGCCCCTGTGCTTTTTGTAAGAAAGAAAGATGGTAGCATGCGACTCTACATCGATTACCGAGAGCTGAACCGAGTAACAGTTAAGAATAAGTATCCCCTGTCGCGAATCGATGACTTGTTTGACCAACTCAAGGGAGCCGGCATCTTCTCGAAGATTGATTTACGATCAGGGTACCATCAGCTTAGGGTGGCAGATGCGGATGTTCACAAGACAGCGTTTCGGACCCGCTATGGCCATTATGAGTTTACAGTGATGCCGTTTGGGTTAACGAATGCTCCAGCCGCTTTCATGGATCTGATGAACCGAGTGTTTCAGCCTTACCTGGACGAGTTCGTGGTGGTATTCATTGATGATATTCTGGTTTACTCTCCTAATCCGACCGAGCACGAAAAGCATCTCAGGACAGTGTTGCACATTCTAAGGGAGAAGCAGTTATATGCCAAATTGTCCAAGTGTGAGTTTTGGAAGACCAGTGTGGCTTTCTTGGGCCACGTAATAGCTAAGGAGGGAGTCTCGGTGGATCCCGCTAAGATTCGAGCAATGATGGATTGGCCGGCACCAACAACTCCGTCTGAAGTTCGAAGTTTTCTGGGTTTGGCAGGATATTACAGAAGGTTTGTTCTGGATTTCTCCAAGATAGCCCGACCTATCACGCAACTCATGAAGAAGACTACACCTTTCAAGTGGGACAGTGAGTGTGCTAAGGCGTTTCAAGAGCTGAAGGAAAGATTGACGTCCGCCCCGGTCCTAACCTTACCGTCCGGAACCGAGGGGTTTGAGGTGTTTAGTGATGCGTCGAAGAAAGGGTTGGGTTGTGTGTTGATGCAGCAGGGCCGAGTGGTGGCTTACGCGTCTCGACAGCTTACGAGTCACGAGGAGAACTACCCCACGCACGATTTGGAGCTAGCTGTTGTAGTCTTTGCACTAAAGATCTGGAGACATTATCTTTATGGGGTGCAGTGCAAGATCTATACTGACCACAAAAGCTTAAAGTATATCTTTACTCAGAAAGAATTGAACATGCGACAAAGGCGTTGGTTAGAACTCATTAAAGACTACGATCTAATCATTCAGTATCACGAAGGGAAGGCGAACGTAGTGGCCGACGCGCTAAGCAGAAAGACGAGTCATTCGATCAATGCCACGTGGGTGCTTGCAGATGACCTGTGCAAGGAATTCCAAAGGATGAATATCGTTGTGGTGGAAGAGGGCCAGATGGATGAGGAGATTCGACTCTTCAACATGCAAATCCTACCTGCATGGCTCGACGAGATCCGGAGGAGCCAGATGGGCGATGCCCGGCTGAACAAGGTGAGGGCCAGGATGATCAATGGCAAGAAAGGACCTTTTGAGTTACATCCTGATGGCAGTCTGCGTTATCAAGGGCGATGGTGCGTACCAGCTTCGTGTAGAGAGTTGAAGAAACAGATATTGGAAGAAAGCCATTATACCCCCTATTCAGTTCACCCTGGTGGCGACAAGTTGTACAAGGACATGAAGAAACTGTTTTGGTGGCCTAATATGAAAAAGGAAATAGCCGACTTCGTGAGCCGATGTTTGAATTGTCAAAAGGTTAAGGCAGAAAGATGCAAGACTAAAGGAATGTTGCTACCCCTAGAAATACCCGAAGGGAAGTGGCATTCCATCTCAATGGACTTCGTGGGAGGATTGCCTTTGACTAAGACTGGGAAAGACAAGATTTGGGTGATAGTGGATCGCCTTACCAAGACAGCCCGTTTCATTGCTATGAAGGAGACTTGGACTATGGGTCAGTTGGCCAAGGCCTATATACATCAGGTGGTAAAGTATCACGGCGTGCCTCGCGACATCGTGTCTGATCGTGACTCGAGATTCTTATCACAGTTTTGGAAGTCGTTGCAGGCAGCTTTGGGCACTAAGTTGAAGATGAGCACTGCTTTCCACCCTGCCACTGACGGGCAAACCGAGCGAACCATCCAAACCTTGGAAGATATGTTAAGGGCTTGCATGCTTGATTTGCAAGGATCATGGGAGGAGCACCTCGACTTGATTGAGTTTTCCTACAACAACATCTACCATTCCAGTATTCGGATGGCCCCTTACGAAGCGCTCTATGGCCAGAAGTGCAGAAGTCCGTTGTGTTGGGAAGACTTGATAAACCCGGTGACTAGAAGTCCGTTGTGTTGGGAAGACTTGATAAACCCGGTGACTTTGGGACCCCAGTACTTGCAAGAAGCCACAGAAAAAGTCAAGCTAATTCAAAGGAGAATGAAAGCTGCTCAGGATCGCGTCAAGCTAATTCAAAGGAGAATGAAAGCTGCTCAGGATCGCTAGAAATCTTATGCTGACTTGGGGAGAAAGCTAGCAGAATTCCAGGAAGGAGAAAAGGTATGGTTGAAAATTTCACCATCTCGAGGAGTGATGAGGTTTGGGAAGAGAGGAAAGTTGAGCCCTCGTTTCATCGGCCCTTATGAGATCTTGGAGAGGATCGGACAGGTGGCGTACCGTTTGGCTTTGCCAGCAGAGTTGGACCGAGTGCACAACGTGTTCCATGTTTCCCAGTTGAAGAAGTACGTGCACGACGCCTCACACGTGATAGCACCAGAGACACTGGAGTTGGATGAGACGTTGTCCTACGAAGAAAGGCCCGTGAGAATCTTGGACTCCAAGACGCGAGAGACTCGACGCAAGGCGATCAAGCTGGTAAAGGTGCTTTGGTCCAACCACGGAGTCGAGGAGGCCACTTGGGAGATGGAGGACGAGATGAGGCGACGCTACCCGGCTTTGTTTAATCTAGGTGAGTTGTTAGCTTAAGTTCTTGCATGCTAGTCATGGGTTGGGTAAGTTCTAAGTTTAGGATGCTAGAAGTGTAGTATGTTCTTGAGTTTAGGATTGGTTGAGCAATCATTCTTTTAATCTTCGGTTGAATCCTTTGTTTCCTTGAATCGTTCTGTTTCAAGTTCCCGTGAGCTGTGAGCTTCGGGGACGAAGCTCCTTTAAGGGGGGTAGAGTGTAACACCCCGTAAATTCGTTTGAGCCTTACGACCGATAATTAATTCCTTGGGCAATTCATTTATTTTAATTGGGCTAGTTCTTCCAATTTCACACATATATATATATATATATTTCTTGAGCCTAAATTAATTATTCTAATCAAGAGCCCAATTCTTGAATTTATACTTGTAAGGGATTTTATTCAATTTGGATCCTTACAATTCTTATGATCAAAAGTATTCTTACAATGGCCCAATTTCTTAATAATATATAAGTATAAAGTCTTTAAGACACCTTATGGGCTTTCTTTATTCTAATGTATATATTTAATTGTAAGAGATGAATTCCATAGCCCAACTAATTAATCTTGTACATATTATATTCTTGTAAGCATATATAATATAAGAATGGAGCCCATTTCTTATTAAGTCTTTCACCCTAATATAATATATGTATTGTAGTATATATATTCAAGACTAAAAATCCCCAAAGGTTTTCACTCTCTCTCTCTCTCTCTCTCTTCCCTACTCCTACACTCACACGCCACTTTGATCTAAAATTCCTCCAAATTTGATCTTCATTTCTCCTTCAAGTTTTCAAGTCAAGATTGCTCCTTTAGGCTTGTTTGAGTTTGGGTAAGTGCATCTATCTAGGAATATTCATTGCATCTTATGGTTTTAGTGATCTTTATGCAAGTTCTTATGTTTTCTTTTTGGGGTTCTTTGGGTAAAAGATGATCAAGAAGGTGGTGGGGCTTTGTGAGCTTTGTTGAGGCTTTGCTTGGTTGGAAAGAGCTTCAAAAGGTAACCACTATGTCCATCAAAATCTATTTTTACACTCTCATTCTATATGATATTATTTGGTGTTGGAAATCCTGAAATTTCTTGGTTATTAGCCCTATTCTTGGTTGTATTTGTTGGATTTCATGATCTTGTGTCTTGATCTTTTGCCTAGTGTTGTTATGAACATTTATTGGTTGGATTTCCATGATTTTTGGCCTCTGATTAGATGAAATGTTGGTGTATTGTGATCTGATTGGGCATTCTGGAATGATCTTTCGAGTCTGAGCGTTATCTGGGAGTTGGGGGTGTGAGATTGACCTTGCGGAGGACCCCAGCGGAATAATGTAACCCGCTGGGGAGTTCCGCAAGGCCAAGGCGGTGGTGTTGGGCGGATAGGGGTGGTCCGCTGAGGGGCGCCATCCCCTTCATGCGGAGGAGGTTGGCGGTGGACTGTGATCCGCCGGGGAGTTCCGCAAGGTCTCTGGGAGTTCGGTTCCAGAGACTGTTTTGGCTGTTGTTTTCTATTTGTTTCCCCTTTTGTTCTGAATATTGTTGGAGTGTTTTGTTGGGTATTTTACCATGTCTTTGGAGTATTTATTCATGCCTTTTGTTGGGTATTTTGCCATGCCTTTGGAGTATTGATTCATGTCTTTTGGTTCCTCCTTTTGTACTCATGCTTTGTTGATTCCTTGAATTCATTACCTGGGAGTTGGTTTGTGTTCATAGTTGAGATGAACACTTTGTTTGGTTGTTTTGGGCTGAGTTGGAGTATGAGTATGTGGTGGGGGATCCCTTGAGTATCTCTTGGTGGTTGATGGGTGAACTAACTGTGCTACTATTGACTTCTGACTTTTGGACTTCGGTCCCTGTGATTGGACTTCGGTCCCTGTGATTGGACTTAGGTCCCTGTGATTGGACTTCGGTCCCTGTGATTGGACTTCGGTCCCTGTGATTGGGTTTTTACCCCTGTGCATCTGACTTCTGACTTCTAACTGTGGCTGGGTTTTGGTATGATGGTTGGTATGGTGGTTTGGAGGTTGGAGTTTGGGGTTTATTCTTGGTTTATGTATTCGTGAGTTCCTTGTGTTTATTCGGTTGATATCTCGTTGATCTTGGTTATGGTTGGTTGGTCCCTTATGATTGTTGTTCAGTTGGTATCTTGTTTATGGATTCGTTGTCTTATACTCTCGTTATTGAATATTGGCTTCGTTTGGATGAGTCTTGGTTTAAGATTCGTTCGGTTTATTGTTGTTGAGTATCCGTTTTGAATTAATGAACAGTTTGTTGGTGTTTATATACTATACGGGTGTGTAAACCTATTTACAAGCTTATGTATATCTATACTTCCTTGCGGGTGTGAATGGTGGTTGCTTAGTAGTCTTTTGCTAATGGTTCTTTGTGTGTTTTCCAGGTTTGCCCTAAAGTCTATGCGCGAGCGCGATAGTGTACACCTATCTGAGGATGCGTAGAATAGATATTATGTTTGTAGACTTGTGTTTCGGGCCTGTGTGCCGTTTTGAGATTTCATATACTCTGGTTTAGATGATTGGATGTTTTGGAGACATGTTTTGAGGATTTTATCTATGCAGTTCTATTCCTTTGGTTAGCCTGTGCATCTAGGCCGTGTTTTCTTACCTAGATGTGGCATGATGCCCCTTAGGTTTTAATTCGCTTCCGCTATGTTATGTTTTATAGTTGAGATAGGCAGCTGTTGTGTTAAGTTTTATCTATCTCAGCTTGTGTAAAGTTGGGGTGTCACACCATCAGCCAGTGGCAAACTCATATTCCAACCACTGTGTGGAAGAAACGCATACTCACTAAGCAACGGAAGACTTATACTCACCACCGTGTGGAAGACATATACCCATTAGCTAGTGGCAGACTCGTATTCCCACCATCGTGTGGAAGAAACGCATACTCACTAGGCAATGGAAGACATATACCCTCCACCGTGTGGAAGACATATACCCATTAGCCAGTGGCAGACTCGTATTCCCACCACCGTGTACAAGACATATACCCATCAGCTAGTGGCAAACTCATATTCCAACCACTGTGTGGAAGAAACGCATACATACTAAGCAACGGAAGACTTATACTCACCACCGTGTGGAAGACATATACCCATTAGCCAGTGGCAGACTCGTACTCCAACCATCGTGTAGAAGAAACGCATACTCACTAGGCAATGGAAGACTTATACCCACCACCGTGTGGAATACATACACCCATTAGCCATTGGCAGATTCGTACCCACCACCGTGTGGAAGAAATGCATACTCCCTAGGCAATGGATGACTTATTCCCACCACCGTGTAGAAGAGATATACCCATCAGCCAGTGGCAAACTCATATTCCAACCACTGTATGGAAGAAATGCATACTCACTAGGCAATGGAAAACTTATACTCACCACCGTGTGGAAGACATATACCCATTAGCCAGTGGCAAACTCGTATTCCCACCACCATGTGGAAGAAACGCATACTCACTAGGCAATGGAAGACTTATACTCACAACCGTGTGGAAGACATATACCCATTAGCCAGTGGCAGACTCGTATTCCCACCACCGTGTGGAAGAAACGCATACTCACTAGGCAATGGAAGACTTATACCCTCCACCGTGTAGAAGACATATACCCATTAGCCAGTGGCGATGACTTATTCCCACCACCGTGTAGAAGAGATATACCCATCTGCCAGTGGCAAACTCATATTCCAACCACTGTGTGGAAGAAACGCATACTCACTAGGCAATGGAAGACTTATACTCACAACCGTGTGGAAGACATATACCCATTAGCCAGCGGCAGACTCGTATTCCCACCACCGTGTGGAAGAAACGCATACTCACTAGGCAATGGAAGACTTATGACACCACCGTGTGGAAAACATATACCCATTAGCCAGTGGCAGAATCGTATTCCCACCACCATGTGGAAGAAACGCATACTCACTAGGCAATGGAAGACTTATACTCACAACCGTGTGGAAGACATATACCCATTAGCCAGCGGCAGACTCGTATTCCAACCACCGTGTGGAAGAAACGCATACTCACTAGGCAATGGAAGACTTATGACACCACCGTGTGGAAAACATATACCCATTAGCCAGTGGCAGAATCGTATTCCCACCATCATGTGGAAGAAACGCATACTCACTAGGCAATAGAAGACTTATACCCACCACAGTATTGAAGACATATACCCATTAGCCAGTGGCAGACTCGTATTCTCACCACCGTGTGGAAGAAACGCATACTCACTAGGCAATGGAAGACTTATACCCACCACCATGTGGAAGACATATATCCATTAGCAAGTGGCAGATACTTATTTCCACCACCGTGTGGGAGAAATGCATACTCACTAGGCAATGGATGACTTATTACCACCACCGTGTAGAAGAGATATACCCATCAGCCAGTGGCAAACTCATATTCCAACCACGGTGTGGAAGAAACACATACTCACTAGGCAATGGAAAACTTATACTCACCACCTTGTGGAAGACATATACCCATTAGCCAGTGGCAAACTCGTATTCCCACCACCGTGTGGAAGAAACGCATACTCACTAGGCAATGGAAGACTTATACTCACAACCGTGTGGAAGACATATACCCATTAGCCAGTGGCAGAGACTTATTCCCACCACCGTGTAGAAGAGATATACCCATCTGCCAGTGGCAAACTCATATTCCCACCACCGTGTGGAAGAAATGCATACTCACTAGGCAATGGATGACTTATTCCCACCACCGTGTAGAAGAAACGCATACTCACTAGGCAATGGAAGACTTATACTCACAACCGTGTGGAAGACATATACCCATTAGACAGTGGCAGAGACTTATTCCCACCACCGTGTGGAAGAAATGCATACTCACTAGGTCACACGAGGTCCTTACTTCATGGTTCTCTTCTTAGTCTCTTCGCACTTCATGGGGTCAAACAACTTGCTCATAGCGTTTCTTCGGGGATCTCCGGGGGTCTTAAGGATCCAAGCTTTCCTTCCTACTTGACTTAGTCTTTTTTGCTCTGAAGGTTGCAACTTCTAACTTGTTCCTTTGTAGCTGCTTCAGAGGTAGGTAGAACTACTTTAGGGTCTGCAAATCACGACCTCAAGTTCTACTTCTTCGGGCTTCGTGGCTAACAAGCTTAGCTTGCACGAGGTTCTTCATCAACGATCCAAGAGCTTCAACTTGGCGTGCTTTAACTCTTCTTGGCGCGTAAACGTTCGCTCTTGTCGTTTCCTCAAAGCCGAGGGTCTTCGAGTCTTTAGTCTTCGAGCTCCTATCGCTTTCTTCGTCTTGCAACGAACTTCAGCTGCACGAGGTTTATTCTTCAAGTCTTGAGGTGAACGAAGATCTTGCAGACGATGTTACACGCGCGAAGACGCCATTCCCGAAGAACGTAGATTGCTGTGGATGACTCCGAGCCGCGAGTAGGTTAGTCTTCTTCAACGAGTTGCCCAAACTTCTGATTGCTTACACGCATACGGTGCTATCCATCGTTTCGCATCAACTAACTACTCATTCCTAATCTAAGGCAGGCTCCTAGGCAATTCTAAAACGAAGCAACTTAACTAAAAACGATTAAGACTTACCCAGAAGACGCGCCCGCAAGCTGCAAACAACAAGGTTAACAAAGCACATATTACTTAAACAAACAAGGCGTGTCCTCACCGCGCGTCCTAGAATTCACACATCCTAGGATTCTCAAAACATCTTAATTTTTACTGATCAAGTCCTAGAGTCTCAGATTTCAAACCCTAGGATCTCTACTTAGACCTCAACACAGGCTCTAATACCAACTGTGACACCCCAACCTTTCACAAGCTGAGATAGATAAAACTTAACACAAAAGCTGCCTATCTCAACTATAAAACATAACATAGCGGAAGCGATTTATAACCTAAGGGGCATCATGCCACATCTAGGTAAGAAAACACAGCCTAGATGCACAGGCTAACCAAAAGAACTGAACTGCATAGATATTAAACCTCAAAACATGTCTCCAAATATCCAAAAACTAAACAAGAGTATATAAAATCTCATAGCGGCACACAGGCCCAAAGCATAAGTCTAAAAGCATAACAAACTAGTCTAGCCTCCTCATACGGATATATCTCTATCGCGCTCATGCTTAGACTTTATTGCGAACCTGGAAAACACACAAGGAACCATTAGCAAAAGACTGCTAAGTAACCACCATTCACACCCGCAAGGAAGTATAGATATATATATGTTTGTAAATAGGTTTACACACCCGTATAGAATATACACACCAACAAACTGTTCTTTAATTAAAATCGGATACTCAACAATGATAAACTGAAAGAATCGCAAACCAAGACTCCTCCAAATGAAACCAATATCCAATAACAAATGCATAAGACAACAAGTCCATTAACAAGATACCATCAGAATCGTAACTCCAATAGAATGATCACAAAGGAACCAACCAAACCGTAACATAACAGGGAACAACAAGATATCAACTGAGATACAACTCAACCGAGTAATCACAAGGAACTCACGAATACATAATACCAAGAAAGAACTCTCAACTCCAAACTCCAAACCACCATACCAACCCTCATACCAAACATCAAACCAAAAGTTAGTTCACAGGGATAAGAACCCAATCACAGAGGCCATAAATGCCCAAACACAGGGGTATAAACCCAATCACAGGGACCAAAGTCCAATCACAGGGGTATAAACCCAATCACAGGGACAGAAGTCCAATCACAGGGGTAATAACCCAATCACAGGGACCAAAGTCCAATCACAGAGGCATACAAGCCCAAACATAGCAATAATAGTACAGTTAGTTCACCCATCAACCACCAAAGGATACCCAAAGGTCCACCACCTCATATTCATACTCCAACTCAGCCCAAAAACAACCAAACAGAGTGTTCATCTCAACTATGAACACAAACCAACTCCCAGATAATATAATCAAGGAATCAACAAAGCAAGAGTTCAAAAGATGGACCAAGAAACATGAATGAATACTCCAAAGACTTGGTAAAATACCCAACGAAGACATGAATAAATACTCCCAAAGATATGGTAAAATACCCAACAAAACGTTCCAACAATGTTCAGAGCCAACAAGGAAACAACCAGACAACAACTCACAAAACAGTCTCTGGAAACTGTTTCCAGTAGACCTAGCGGAGCTCAGCAACGGAACACGGACCACCGTCGCACTCCTCCGCAAGAAGGAGGCGGTTCTCCTCAACGGAACACCCCCTTCCGCCAGTCCCTTCTATTTTGTTCTTGCGGATTACCCTAGCGGATTATATTATGCTGCTAGGGTGCTCCTCAAGGCCAAAAATCCTTCCTCCACTCCCAGACTTTGCTCAGACACGAAAGAAATGTTCCAGAATACACAAATCAGATCATAATACACCAAGATTGCATCCAACAGAGGCCAAATAAACATGGAATACACCAAGATTGCATCCAACAGAGGCCAAATAAACATGGAATCCATACCAACAATTGTTAACAGAGGCCAAATAAACATGGAATCCATACCAACAATTGTTTATAACATCAAGATACAAGGGATCAAGAACACAAGGCTAATATCCAAGAAATTTCAGGATTCCAATACACCAAATAATAGCATAGTGAGTATAAGTCTTCCGTTGCTTAGAGAGTATGCGTTTCTTCCACACAGTGGTTGGAATATGAGTTTGCCACTGGCTGATGGGTATATGTCTTGTACACGGTGGTTGGAATACAAGTCGGCCACTGGCTAATGGGTATATGTCTTCTACACGGTGGAGGGTATAAGTCTTCCATTGCCTAGTGAGTATGCGTTTCTTCCACACGATGGTGGGAATACGAGTCTGCCACTAGGTAATGGGTATATGTCTTCCACACGGTGGTGAGTATAAGTCTTCCGTTGCTTAGTGAGTATGCGTTTCTTCCACACAGTGGTTGGAATATGAGTTTGCCACTGGCTGATGGGTATATATGTCTTCTACACGGTGGTGGGTATAAGTCTTCCATTGCATAGTGAGTATGCATTTCTTCCACACGGTGGTGGGAATACGAGTCTGCCACTTGCTAATGGGTATATGTCTTCCACATGGTGGTGGGTATAAGTCTTCCATTGCCTAATGAGTATGCGTTTCTTCCACACGGTGGTGAGAATATGAGTCTGCCACTAGCTAATGGTATATGTCTTCAATACTGTGGTGGGTATAAGTCTTCTATTGCCTAGTGAGTATGCGTTTCTTCCACACGATGGTGGGAATACGAGTCTGCCACTGGCTAATGGGTATATGTTTTCCACACGGTGGTGGCATAAGTCTTCCATTGCCTAGTGAGTATGCGTTTCTTCCACACGGTGGTGGGAATACGAGTCTGCCACTGGCTAATGGGTATCTGTCTTCCACATGGTGGTGAGTATAAGTCTTCCATTGCCTAGTGAGTATGCATTTCTTCCACACGGTGGTGGGTACGAATCTGCCAATGGCTAATGGGTATATGTATTCCACACGGTGGGGAGTATAAGTCTTCCGTTGCTTAGAGAGTATGCGTTTCTTCGACACAGTGGTTGGAATATGAGGTTGCCACTGGCTGATGGGTATATCTCTTCTACAGGGTGGTGGGAATAAGTCTTCCATTGCCTAGTGAGTATGCGTTTCTTCCACACAGTGGTTGGAATATGAGTTTGCCACTGGCTGATGGGTATATCTCTTCTACAGGGTGGTGGGAATAAGGCATCTAGTGCCTAGTGAGTATGCATTTCATCCACACGGTGGTGGGAATAAGTCTCTGCCACTAGCTAATGGGTATATGTCTTCCACACGGTTGTGAGTATAAGTTTTCCATTGCCTATTGAGTATGCGTTTTCTTCCACACGGTGGTGGGAATACGACTTTGCCACTGGCTAATGGGTATATGTCTTCCACACGGTGGTGAGTATAAGTTTTCCATTGCCTAGTGAGTATGCGTTTCTTCCACACAGTGGTTGGAATATGAGTTTGCCACTGGCTGATGGGTATATCTCTTCTACACGGTGGTGGGTATAAGTCTTCCTTTGCCTAGTGAGTATGCATTTCTTCCGCACGATGGTGGGAATACGAGTCTGCCACTAGCTAATGGGTATATGTCTTCCACACGGTGGTGAGGATAAGTCTTCCGTTGCTTAGTGAGTATGCGTTTCTTCCACACGGTGGTGGGAATACGAGTCTGCCACTAGCTAATGGGTATATGTCTTCCACACGGTGGTGAGGATAAGTCTTCCGTTGCTTAGTGAGTATGCGTTTCTTCCACACGGTGGTGGGAATACGAGTCTGCCACTAGCAAATGGGTATATGTCTTCCACACGGTGGTGAGTATAAGTCTTCCGTTGCTTAGTGAGTATGCGTTTCTTCCACACAGTGGTTGGAATATGAGTTTGCCACTTGCTGATGGGTATATGTCTTGTACACGGTGGTTGGAATACAAGTCAGTCACTGGCTAATGGGTATATGTCTTCTACACGGTGGAGGGTATAAGTCTTCCATTGCCTAGTGAGTATGCGTTTCTTCCACACGATGGTGGGAATACGAGTCTGCCACTAGCTAATGGGTATATGTCTTCCACACGGTGGTGAGTATAAGTCTTCCGTTGCTTAGTGAGTATGCGTTTCTTCCACACAGTGGTTGGAATATGAGTTTGCCACTGGCTGATGGGTATATATGTCTTCTACTCGGTGGTGGGTATAAGTCTTCCATTGCATAGTGAGTATGCATTTCTTCCACACGGTGGTGGGAATACGAGTCTACCACTTGCTAATGGGTATATGTCTTCCTCACGGTGGTGGGTATAATTCTTCCATTGCCTAATGAGTATGCGTTTCTTCCACACGGTGGTGAGAATATGAGTCTGCCACTAGCTAATGGGTATATGTCTTGAATACTGTGGTGGGTATAAGTCTTCTATTGCCTAGTGAGTATGCGTTTCTTCCACACGATGGTGGGAATACGAGTCTGCCACTGGCTAATGGGTATATGTTTTCCACACGGTGGTGGCATAAGTCTTCCATTGCCTAGTGAGTATGCGTTTCTTCCACACGGTGGTGGGAATACGAGTCTGCCACTGGCTAAAGGATATCTGTCTTCCACATGGTGGTGAGTATAAGTCTTCCATTGCCTAGTGAGTATGCATTTCTTCCACACGGTGGTGGGTGCGAATCTGCCAATGGCTAATGGGTATATGTATTCCACACGGTGGTGAGTATAAGTCTCCCATTGCCTAGTGAGTATGCGTTTCTTCCACACGATGGTGGGAATACGAGTCTGCCACTAGCAAATGGGTATATGTCTTCCACACGGTGGTGAGTATAAGTCTCCCGTTGCCTAGTGAGTATGCGTTTCTTCCCCACAGTGGTTGGAATATGAGTTTGCCACTGGCTGATGGGTATATCTCTTCTACAGGGTGGTGGGAATAAGTCTTCTAGTGCCTAGTGAGTATGCATTTCTTCCACACGGTGGTGGGTGCGAATCTGCCAATGGCTAATGGGTATATGTATTCCACACGGTGGTGAGTATAAGTCTCCCATTGCCTAGTGAGTATGCGTTTCTTCCACACAGTGGTTGGAATATGAGTTTGCCACTGGCTGATGGGTATATCTCTTCTACAGGGTGGTGGGAATAAGTCATCTAGTGCCTAGTGAGTATGCATTTCATCCACACGGTGGTGGGAATAAGTCTCTGCCACTAGCTAATGGGTATATGTCTTCCACACGGTTGTGAGTATAAGTCTTCCATTGCCTAGTGAGTATGCGTTTCTTCCACACGGTGGTTGGAATATGAGTTTGCCACTGGCTGATGGGTATATCTCTTCTACAGGGTGGTGGGAATAAGTCATCTAGTGCCTAGTGAGTATGCATTTCATCCACACGGTGGTGGGAATAAGTCTCTGCCACTAGCTAATGGGTATATGTCTTCCACACGGTTGTGAGTATAAGTCTTCCATTGCCTAGTCAGTATGCGTTTTCTTCCACACGGTGGTGGGAATACGAGTTTGCCACTGGCTAATGGGTATATGTCTTCCACACGGTAGTGAGTATAAGTTTTCCATTGCCTAGTGAGTATGCGTTTCTTCCACACAGTGGTTGGAATATGAGTTTGCCACTGGCTGATGGGTATATCTCTTCTACACGGTGGTGGGTATAAGTCTTCCATTGCCTAGCGAGTATGCGTTTCTTCCACACGATGGTTGGAATACGAGTCTGCCACTGGCAAATGGGTATATGTCTTCCACACGGTGGTGAGTATAAGTCTTCCGTTGCTTAGTGAGTATGCGTTTCTTCTGAGTATAAGTCTTCCGTTGCTTAGTGAGTATGCGTTTCTTCCACGTATAAGTCTTCCGTTGCTTAGTGAGTATGCGTTTCTTCCACCCAGTGGTTGGAATATGTGTTTGCCACTAGCTGATGGGTATATGTCTAGTACACGGTGGTGGGAATACGAGTCGGCCACTGGCTAATGGGTATATGTCTTCTACACGGTGGAGGGTATAAGTCTTCCATTGCCTAGTGAGTATGCGTTTCTTCCACACGATGGTGGGAATACGAGTCTGCCACTGGCAAATGGGTATATGTCTTCCACACGGTGGTGAGTATAAGTCTTCCGTTGCTTAGTGAGTATGCGTTTCTTCCACACAGTGGTTGGAATATGAGTTTGCCATTGGCTGATGGGTATATGTCTTGTACACGGTGGTTGGAATACAAGTCGGCCACTGGCTAATGGGTATATGTCTTCTACACGGTGGAGGGTGTAAGTCTTCCATTGCCTAGTGAGTATGCGTTTCTTCCACACGATGGGGGGAATACGAGTCTGCCACTAGCTAATGGGTATATGTCTTCCACACGGTGGTGAGTATAAGTCTTCCGTTGCTTAGTGAGTATGCGTTTCTTCCACACAGTGGTTGGAATATGAGTTTGCCACTGGCTGATGGATATATATATGTCTTCTACTCGGTGGTGGATATAAGTCTTCCATTGCATAGTGAGTATGCATTTCTTCCACACGGTGGTGGGAATACGAGTCTACCACTTGCTAATGGGTATATGTTTTCCACACGGTGGTGGGTATAAGTCTTCCATTGCCTAATGAGTATGCGTTTCTTCCACACGGTGGTGAGAATATGAGTCTGCCACTAGCTAATGGGTATATGTCTTCAATACTGTGGTGGGTATAAGTCTTCTATTGCCTAGTGAGTATGTGTTTCTTCCACACGATGGTGGAAATACGAGTCTGCCACTGGCTAATGGGTATATGTTTTCCACACGGTGGTGGCATAAGTCTTCCATTGCCTAGTGAGTATGTGTTTTTTCCACACGGTGGTGGCATAAGTCTTCCATTGCCTAGTGAGTATGCGTTTCTTCCACACGGTGGTGGGAATACGAGTCTACCGCTGGCTAATGGGTATATGTCTTCCACACGGTTGTGAGTATAAGTCTTCCGTTGCCTAGTGAGTATGCGTTTCTTCCACACGGTGGTGGGTACGAGCCTAGTGAGTATGCGTTTCTTCCACACGGTGGTGGGTACGAATCTGCCGATGGCTAATGGGTATATCTCTTCTACACGGTGGTGGAAATAAGTCTTCCATTGCCTAGTGAGTATGCATTTCTCCCACACGGTGGTGGGAATATGTCTCTGCCACTGGCTAATGGATATATGTCTTCCACATGGTGGTGGGTATAAGCCTTCCATTGCCTAGTGAGTATGCGTTTCTTCCACACAGTGGTTGGAATATGAGTTTGTCACTGGTTGATGGGTATATGTCTTCTACACGGTGGTGGGTATAAGTCTTCCATTGCCTAGTGAGTGTACATTTCTTCCACACGGTGGTGGGTACGAATCTGCCAATGGCTAATGGGTATATGTATTCCACACGGTGGTTGGTATAAGTTTTCCATTGCCAAGTGAGTATGCGTTTCTTCCACACGATGGTTAGAATACGAGTCTACCACTGGCTAATGGGTATATGTCTTCCACACGGTGGTGAGTATAAGTCTTCCGTTGCCTAGTGAGTATGCGTTTCTTCCGCACAGTGGTTGGAATATGAGTTTGCCACTGGTTGATGGGTATATGTCTTCTACACGGTGGTGGGTATAAGTCTTCCATTGCCTAGTGAGTATGCATTTATTCCACACGGTGGTGGGTACGAATCTGCCAATGGCTAATGGGTATATGTATTCCACACGGTGGTGAGTATAAGTCTTCCGTTGCTTAGTGAGTATGCGTTTCTTCCACACAGTGGTTGGAATATGAGTTTGCCACTAGCTGATCGGTATATGTCTTGTACACGATGGTGGGAATACGAGTCTACCACTGGCTAATGGGTATGTCTTCCACACGGTGGAGGGTATAAGTGTGACACCCCAACCTTTCACAAGCTGAGATAGATAAAACTTAACACAAAAGCTGCCTATCTCAACTATAAAACATAACATAGCGAAAGATATTTATAACCTAAGGGGCATCATGCCACATCTAGGTAAGAAAACACAGCCTACATGCACAGGCTAACCAAAAGAACTGAACTGCATAGATATTAAACCTCAAAACATGTCTCCAAATATCCAAAAACTAAACAAGAGTATATAAAATCTCATAGCGGCACACAGGCCCAAAGCATAAGTCTAAAAGCATAACAAACTAGTCTAGCCTCCTCATACGGATATATCTCTATCGCGCTCATGCTTAGACTTTATTGCGAACCCTGAAAACACACAAGGAACCATTAGCAAAAGACTGCTAAGTAACCACCATTCACACCCGCAAGGAAGTATAGATATATATATGTTTGTAAATAGGTTTACACACCCGTATAGAATATACACACCAACAAACTGTTCTTTAACTAAAATCGGATACTCAACAATGATAAACTGAAAGAATCGCAAACCAAGACTCCTCCAAATGAAACCAATATTCAATAACGAATGTATAAGACAACAAGTCCATTAACGAGATACCATCAGAATCGTAACTCCAATAGAATGATCACAAAGGAACCAACCAAACCGTAACATAACGGGGAACAACAAGATATCAACTGAGATACAACTCAACCGAGTAATCACAAGGAACTCACGAATACATTATACCAAGAAAGAACTCCCAACTACAAGCTCCAAACCACCATACCAACCCTCATACCAAACATCAAACCAAAAGTTAGTTCACAGGGGTAAGAACCCAATCACAGAGGCCATAAATGCCCAAACACAGGGGTATAAACCCAATCACAGGGACCAAAGTCCAATCACAGGGGTATAAACCCAATCACAGGGACAGAAGTCAAATCACAGGGGTAACAACCCAATCACAGGGACCAAAGTCCAATCACAAAGGCATACAAGCCCAAACATAGCAATAATAGTACAGTTAGTTCACCCATCAACCACCAAAGTATACCCAAAGATCCACCACCTCATATTCATACTCCAGCTCAGCCCAAAAACAACCAAACAGAGTGTTCATCTCAACTATGAACACAAACCAACTCCCAGATAATATAATCAAGGAATCAACAAAGCAAGAGTTCAAAAGATGGACCAAGAGACATGAATGAATACTCCAAAGACTTGGTAAAATACCCAGCGAAGACATGAATAAATACTCCCAAAGACATGGTAAAATTCCCAACAAAACGTTCCAACAATGTTCAGAGCCAACAAGGAAACAACCAGACAACAACTCACAAAACAGTCTCTGGAAACTGTTTCCAGTAGACCTGGCGGAGCTCAGCAACGGAACACGGACCACCGCCGCACTCCTCCGCAAGAAGGAGGCGGTTCTCCTCAACGGAACACCCCCTTCCGCCATTCCCTTCCGTTTTGTTCTCGCGGATTACCCTAGCGGATTACATTATGCCGCTAGGGTGCTCCTCAAGGCCAAAAATCGTTCATCCACTCCTAGACTTTGCTCAGACACGAAAGAAATGTTCCAGAATACACAAATCAGATCATAATACACCAAGATTGCATCCAACAGAGGCCAAATAAACATGGAATCCATACCAACAATTGTTCATAACATCAAGATATAAAGGATCAAGAACACAAGTTCATAAATCCATCCAAGATAACTCACAAACAATAACAAGGCTAATATCCAAGAAATTTCAGGATTCCAATACACCAAATAATAGCATAGATTGAGGGTATAAAAATAGATTTTGATGGACATAGTGGTTACCTCTTGAAGCCCTTCTCAACCAAGCAAATCCTCAACACACCTCACAAAGCACCACCTCCTTCTTGATCATATTTTTACCCAAAGATCCCCAAAAGAAAACATAAGAACTTGCATAAAGACTAATAAAACTATATGATGCAATGAATATTCCTAGATAGATACACTTACCCAAACTCCAACAACTTTAAAAGAGCAATCTTGCCTTGAATACTTAAAAGGAGAAATGAAGATCAGTTTTTGAGAGGGGAAGGATGAAAATGGCATGTGTATCAAAGGGTAGGGAAGAGAGAGAAAACCTCTAGAAGAATTAAGTCTTGGCTATATATACTACAATACATATATTCATATATTAGGGTGAAAGACTAATTAAGGATTGGGCTCCATCCTCTTTATATATATATATAACAATATAATGTACAAGATTAATTAATTGGGCCAAGAGATTCATCTCTAAATAAATAAACATATATAGAATAAGGAAAGCCCATATCATTAAGAGTTAAATGTCTTAGAGACAATACATATATATATATATATATATATATATATATATATTAAGAATTGGGCCATTGTAAGAATACTCTTACACATAAGAATTGTAAGGATCCAAATTAGAATAAATCCCTTACAAGAATAAATTCAAGAATTGGGCTCTTGATTAAAATAATTAATTTCGGCTCAAGAAATATATATATCTATATATGAAATTGGAAGAACTAGCCCAATTAAAGTAAATAATTTGCCCAAGGAATTAATTATCGGTCTTACGGTTTGAACGAATTTACGGGGTGTTACACTCTACCCCCCTTAAAAGGAGCTTCGTCCCCGAAGCTCATAGCTCACGGGAACTTGAAACGGAACGGTTCAAGGAAACAAAGATTCAACCGAAGATTAAAGAGAAGGATTGCTCTACCAAACTTAAACTTAAGAACATACTATACCTCTAACTCCTAAACCTCTAACTTACCCAACCCAAGCAAGAGAATACACAACCTAAAAGAACTCTACCTAAAGCTTAAACTTGCATACCTTGACCACACAACGCTGGAACTGCTTCCTCATCATATCCTCCATATCCTAGGTCGCTCTTTTGGCCACGCGGTTGGATCACACCGCCTTCACGGACTTCATTGCTTACCGGTGCGCTTCTCCTAACTGGGTGACCAAAATTATTGCTTACCGGTGCGCTTCTCCTAACTGGGTGACCAAAATTCTTGTTGGCTTCTCTTCATAAGATAGAGCATCTTCACAGGTTATGACTTCAAGCTGGATAACACGAAACGCATCATGCACATATGTCTTTAGCAGCAAACGCGAAACGCATCACTCATCTGGTTTAACTTGGTCAGCATATGTCTTCTATCGGTCATGGGCGGCTTTCATTCTTTCTTGAGACAACTCAACTTTTCCGGTGACACTTGCAAACGCTACGATCATAGGGTTACCCAATCTACAAAATCTTCCCAACTGAACGGGCTACTACACTTCTTTGCTTTGACCTTTTGACAGCTTAGGCGAACTCCATTTCTCTTGAAAGATGCAACTCAGAACCATTCCATAAGGTAAATTCGTTTTGGGGACAAAAAGTTAAAACTAGTACGGTAGTATATGTAACCCCTCGGTTTTTCCGACAAAGTTAAGGTTCTAGAATATAGATATAAATTTTTTTTAAGCTATGACATTGAAGAGAAGGCTTCTCGGTGTTCGAAAGAATTTTTTTTAGTATAAGATTAGTTATCGGTAAGCTGCGAACTACGTACCGGTCACGAACCGTAACATTTTTAAGGATGTAGATTCAGTTCGAATTTTCCTAAAAAAATTGGATTATTAAGTATCATATGATTAAGCCTGAACTTCTAGTTAGTTCAAGAAAATTTTAAACGGACTGTAAGGAGGTAAAATTGTTACGAACCTCGTACCTATATTTCGCGAGATACCGAAAAATTCCCAATTTTGGTGATTAGCGATGGGATTATTTTTAGGATAATTTTGGTGTTAGAATTTTCCCGAATTAAGTTATAATCCTCCGAGCTTTCATCTGATTTAACCATAAACTGGCCAAATAAATTGTGATCTTCCTAGAGACTCCATAGGGTGATGACATGTGGCAACCAAATCTAGCCTAAGATTGATCATTTAATGCTAGCATTAATGAGGTATGGTGCAATTGCACTTGATTTCTTAGTCTTCAAGCTAGAGCTCACATCATCATCTCTCTCATCCTACTCCATCCCATTTTCGTAGATCACCCAAGGAAGAAGAAGAAAAAA
>NC_044916.1:23792988-23797411 GCF_003576645.1 Ipomoea triloba | reverse complement strand
TGAACCCGAGTTGAACGATCCAAGTGGTCAGTCAAAAGTGGAGAAAGGATACTCCAAAGGCTTCACACTCACTTTCTATCTAGAACCAAGTGGATTTTGAAATATGAATGTAGTTACGCTGTACCTACGGAGAAGAGGTATGTGAAAAGTATTGAAAATACCCAAAGGTTGTGGGTGATCTCTCTGAAAGGTGAAAAGTGAAGAGAATTTCCTTATGAGGGAAATGTTTTTCAAAGAAAGTGATTGAGAACAAAAAGGTGGAATTTGTGTTTTTCCATTACTTGCTTATATGCTTAAATGTTTAGCAATATATGCTTTGAGTAAGTAAATGATTATTGTATGACCTCGTCTAGAGGGAAAGTGATTCAAGATTGATATTGAAATTGTTGCCTATTATGTGTGCACGTTGCTATGTGTAACTGTTGCAGGTAGAACCTCGGCTGGTGAGTAAGGATAGGGTTTTGATGTAACAATTTTTACAAAACCTTTATTTAGTTTTGAATAACCCGTGGATATCCTTACTTAGCCGTCGCGCTAACTACACTTCAATGTGTATTGTTTTATCAGATGCAGTTTAGTGAGTACCTCTGTAGCCGATGAGCTCAGAATAGAAGAGAAGTGCAGGTTGAGGTCTACTATGATGTTGTTGTAGTATGTTGGTGTTGTAAGTTTAGCCTTAGCACTTAGAGTGGAGTTTGTCAAAGAGGTGATAGAATTCACTCTAGGTGTGGCGGTAGCACCCAGTTTTCTGTTGAGTAGATGTAAGCTTCCGCAACGTCTGATTACTGATTTGTAATAAAGTATAAGAGTGGAAAATTGGGGTGTTACAAAGTGGTATCAGAGCCTAGGTTGAACCTTTGGGAATTAGGTCGAAGCCTAGGTTGTGTGGTCTTGTTGTAGGTCTAGGATTGAAATTCGGAGAATTCGATTTTTCAAAGCCCAAGTTCGAGTCAGCCTAAGTTTGCTAAGACTGACCTAAACAGCTTTTTCAACTGAGTCTAAGTGTGAATTTCTGGAGCGGAGCTGGGGACCAGGCAGCGTCAGGAAGGGGCACCTCATCATCTGTATTTCGCGAAACCTCCCGATTCTAGAATGCTTTGATCAATATTTGTGTATCTTTATGTGCGTTAATCATTGCTTATAATTGTTGTGAGTAAGCATAATAGTATAATGCGTTCCTAACTGTTATGCCATAGTTAAGATACCCTGTTGATGAGCATGACGAAGTGGATGTTAGGAATTGCTGGATAGGACTTGAGTAGCTGCTATACTAACTGCGTAGCTAACTAACTCCTTAAGAGCTCTTATGCTTCAAGAACTAACTTGAAACTGTCGCTTGGTGAAGATGCCGCCGAGACGAAATGCGCCTGCGGGTAGCGACAATAACCTCTCTGCGGTAGATCGAATGGTTCAGGCCATGGAGAAAATGGCCGAGTTGATGCTAGCTCAGCAAGGTCAAAACCAAAACCAGGGGCAGCCGAGAGTGGATTATGCTAAGGCGATAGCCAGCCGCCAGCCACCGTACTACGCGGGTGAAGAAGACCCGGTAATCTTGGAAGAATGGATTAGGACGTTTGACAAGCTGCTCAATGCAGTCAACTGTCCTGCAGATCGGCGAGTATCTTCCGCCGTGTATTACCTGACAAAAGCGGCAGACAACTGGTGGTCAACAGCTGGGCCCGACTTACTGCAAGACCCAGACTTTGCCTACGATTATTGGTGATCTTTAGAAACCGAGTTTAATTTCTTGTACTTTGAAACATCGAGGTCCTAAGCCATCGTAACGCGTGCACCTTCTTTAGCATTTAGAATTCTTGCTCTTTTGATCGTTCAGGATCTTTCGAGGAGTCCTTCATTTACTCGATTGGCAATCTTCGTTGTAAGATGGTTCGGTCAAGTCTTGGTGTTCTTCTTGCGATTCTTGCAGGTCAATAGCGCAAACCCTTATCAACTTGTCATTTCATTCTTCATTGGTTCTTCTGATTGGTCATCCGGGGTAGTGGAGTGTAGCTCTCAACTTTAATCTTTGCGTTTAGCGCGATCAAGGGCGCTTTTGCTTACTTGCTCAGTAGATTAAGTCTTCTGCGGAACTTCATTAGCACTACGGTCCAACTCCACTTAGGAAAATTTGGGGATTGAGCTAGCCTTTAGATTCACTTCGGTTGGTCTTGATCTTTGGATGTTTCGGTCTTCTACTAGCTTGCTTAGCTACTCCTTATTTATTTCTTGCCACAGAGGTTCCTTCCGTGCCATCTTCACGATGTGCCGACTAGGTCACACGAGGTCCTTACTTCATGGTTCTCTTCTTAGTCTCTTCGCACTTCATGGGGTCAAACAACTTGCTCATAGCGTTTCTTCGGGGATCTCCGGGGGTCTTAAGGATCCAAGCTTTCCTTCCTACTTGACTTAGTCTTCTTTGCTCTGAAGGTTGCAACTTCTAACTTGTTCCTTTGTAGCTGTTTCAGAGGTAGGTAGAACTACTTTAGGGTCTGCAAATCACGACCTCAAGTTCTACTTCTTCGGGCTTCGTGGCTAACAAGCTTAGCTTGCACGAGGTTCTTCAACAACGATCCAAGAGCTTCAACTTGGCGTGCTTTAACTCTTCTTGGCGCGTAAACGTTCGCTCTTGTCGTTCTCTCAAAGCTGAGGGTCTTCGAGTCTTTAGTCTTCGAGCTCCTATCGCTTTCTTCGTCTTGCAACGAACTTCAGCTGCACGAGGTTTATTCTTCAAGTCTTGAGGTGAACGAAGATCTTGCAGACGATGTTACACGCGCGAAGACGCCATTCCCGAAGAACGTAGATTGCTGTGGATGACTCCGAGCCGCGAGTAGGTTAGTTTTCTTCAACGAGTTGCCCAAACTTCTGATTGCTTACACGCATACGGTGCNGGGCTTCGTGGCTAACAAGCTTAGCTTGCACGAGGTTCTTCAACAACGATCCAAGAGCTTCAACTTGGCGTGCTTTAACTCTTCTTGGCGCGTAAACGTTCGCTCTTGTCGTTCTCTCAAAGCTGAGGGTCTTCGAGTCTTTAGTCTTCGAGCTCCTATCGCTTTCTTCGTCTTGCAACGAACTTCAGCTGCACGAGGTTTATTCTTCAAGTCTTGAGGTGAACGAAGATCTTGCAGACGATGTTACACGCGCGAAGACGCCATTCCCGAAGAACGTAGATTGCTGTGGATGACTCCGAGCCGCGAGTAGGTTAGTCTTCTTCAACGAGTTGCCCAAACTTCTGATTGCTTACACGCATACGGTGCTATCCATCGTTTCGCATCAACTAACTACTCATTCCTAATCTAAGGCAGGCTCCTAGGCAATTCTAAAACGAAGCAACTTAACTAAAAACGATTAAGACTTACCCAGAAGACGCGCCCGCAAGCTGCAAACAACAAGGTTAACAAAGCACATATTACTTAAACAAACAAGGCGTGTCCTCACCGCGCGTCCTAGAATTCACACATCCTAGGATTCTCAAAACATCTTAATTTTTACTGATCAAGTCCTAGAGTCTCAGATTTCAAACCCTAGGATCTCTACTTAGACCTCAACACAGGCTCTAATACCAACTGTGACACCCCAACCTTTCACAAGCTGAGATAGATAAAACTTAACACAAAAGCTGCCTATCTCAACTATAAAACATAACATAGCGGAAGCGATTTATAACCTAAGGGGCATCATGCCACATCTAGGTAAGAAAACACAGCCTAGATGCACAGGCTAACCAAAAGAACTGAACTGCATAGATATTAAACCTCAAAACATGTCTCCAAATATCCAAAAACTAAACAAGAGTATATAAAATCTCATAGCGGCACACAGGCCCAAAGCATAAGTCTAAAAGCATAACAAACTAGTCTAGCCTCCTCATACGGATATATCTCTATCGCGCTCATGCTTAGACTTTATTGCGAACCTGGAAAACACACAAGGAACCATTAGCAAAAGACTGCTAAGTAACCACCATTCACACCCGCAAGGAAGTATAGATATATATATGTTTGTAAATAGGTTTACACACCCGTATAGAATATACACACCAACAAACTGTTCTTTAATTAAAATCGGATACTCAACAATGATAAACTGAAAGAATCGCAAACCAAGACTCCTCCAAATGAAACCAATATCCAATAACAAATGCATAAGACAACAAGTCCATTAACAAGATACCATCAGAATCGTAACTCCAATAGAATGATCACAAAGGAACCAACCAAACCGTAACATAACAGGGAACAACAAGATATCAACTGAGATACAACTCAACCGAGTAATCACAAGGAACTCACGAATACATAATACCAAGAAAGAACTCTCAACTCCAAACTCCAAACCACCATACCAACCCTCATACCAAACATCAAACCAAAAGTTAGTTCACAGGGGTAAGAACCCAATCACAGAGGCCATAAATGCCCAAACA
>NC_044916.1:23785134-23791077 GCF_003576645.1 Ipomoea triloba | reverse complement strand
CTTCCGGATCAGCAATGAAGAGTCTCGTGCGAGCTAAACTCGGAGTTAACGTTGCATGAAGAATTATAACTCGAGGTCGTGATTAGTGGACCTTAAGGTAGTCCTACCCACCCCTGAAGCGACTACGAAGGAACGAGTTAGAAGTTGCAACCTTCAAGACAAGGAAGATCAAGTCAAGTAGAAAGGAAAAACTTGGACGCTTAAGATCCCCGAAGATAAGAAGAAATGCCATAAGCAAGTGGGGTACGACTCCGTGAAGTGAACCTCGTGTAACCTATTCGGTGTACCTTGGGAGTAACTCCTTGTGCAAGAGCTTAAAGGAAGGAACCTCGGTGGCAAGAAATAAATAAAGGAATAAGCTAAGCAAGCTAGTAGAAGACCGAAACGTCCAAAGATCAAGACCAACCGAAGGGAATCTAAAGGCTGGCTCAATCCCCGAATTTTCCTAAGTGGAGTTGGACCGTAGTGCTAATGAAGTTCCGTAGAAGACTTAATCTACCGAGCAAGTAAGCAAAGGCGCCCTTGATCGTGTTAAACGCAAAGATTAAAGTTGAGAGCTGCGTTCCACTACTTCGGATGACCAACAAGAAGAACCAATGAAGAGTGGAAAAATGGGTTGATATGTGTTCGTGCTATTGACCTACAAGAATCGCAAGAAGAACACCAACACTTGACCGAACCATCTTACGACGAAGATTGCCAATCGAATAAATAAAGGACTTCTCGTAGAACCCTGAACGATCAAAAGGAGCAAGAATTCTTAATGCTAAAGAAGATGCACGCGTTACGTTGGCCTTAGGACCTCGATGTTTCAAAGTACAAGAAAGTAAACCCGGTTTTCAAGATCACCAGTAATCATAGGCGAATCTCCTTTCAAGATCAGGCGATACCTCCCTAGTTGAACCTACCTTTTCATGAAGCTTCCTCAGAAATCCCTCGTTCTGCACCAATCAGTCTTTAGCAATCCATCGCCTTCGACTTCTCCTGGGGTGGCAAAGGTTGTGCGTGTCGTACCTTACGAAGTAGAGCTTATCCGAACTGTAGACCCACGTTGCGTAGGAAGCAAGGTCAAGATCCGTCAATCGGTCAGAGTATCATGGTCAAATCAGCGAGCCGAGGAAATCGTTTAGAGTTGAGAGACTTCCTATCCTTCTTAAAGCCGAACCCTTCTTTGCTCCTTGCAATCCCAACTATCATTCTATCTATAAGATCCCTTCTATCTGTTCTAATCATTATTCCTATTTCTCCTTAGAAACTAAATTTTCCTTTGTTTCTTGAACCTCTAAATGCCCTCTTATTGAAACATCCCTTCTACCTGTTCTAAATCCCTATCTCATCTTAGCTTGAAACTGGATTTGTCTTTTCTTTTTGGAAAAGTGCATACCCTACCGTTAAAGAATCCTTTCTATCTTTCTAGACCTCATTGCTATCGTCCCTTGAAACCGAACCTCTCTCATTCCCTTGGAAAATTGTATATCCTTTCGTTCAGACAACCTTTCAGTTTGTTTTAAAACCTCGTTCATGATTCCTCTTGAAACTTAAATTCTTGCACCTCTTGGAGTAAGGTAAATACCCTAACGTTGGAAAACTCCTCTTGTGTTTTCAATCTCGCCCTTATCTGTTCTCGAAGCCAAGTTCTTTTCGTTCCTTCTCTGTTGTTGAAAGAACTTAATATTCTCTTGATTGAGAAATTCTTTTGATCTCTTCGAACCTCGTCCTTATTTTCTTTCAAAGACAAGCTCTTCTCTTTTCCTTAAAAGAACTTGACACCACTTTCTATTGAAAAATCATTTCCATCCGCTCGAACGTCGACCTTGTGTGCTTCTTGAAAATACCTTGTGCAAGGTGACAACCGCATTCCCTAAGTCGCAACCTTGATAACTCTTGATTCTATTCTTAATCAACGACTGTTCTTAAACCTTACACCTTAAACCTTTCATTCTCTTTCCTTGTTGGGTCAACGTTTTTCTTAATAAGCATACCTTCTATAAATGTTTTCCTCTATATACTACCGTACTAGTTTTAACCTTCTGTCCCCAATGCGAATTATCCTTATGGAATGGTTCTGAGTTGGATCTTTCAAGAAATGGAGTTCGCCTAAGCTGTCAAAAGGTTAAAGCAAAGAAGTGTAGCAGCCCGTTCAGTTGGGAAAATTTGGTAAATCAAGTGACCCTAAGATCGTAGCGTCTACATGTGTCATCGGAAAAGTTGAGTGGGTTCAAGAAAGAGTGAAAGCTGCCCACGACCGATAGGAGACATATGCCGACCAAGTTAGACCAGATGCGTGATGCGTTCGCTTTTTGCTGCTGAAGATATATGTGCATGATGCGCTTCGTGATATCCACCTGGAAGTCGTAACGTTCGAAGATGCTCTATCTTATGAAGAGAAGCTAACAAGAATTTTGGTCACCCAGTCAAGAGAAGTGCACCGGCAAGCAATGAAGTCCGTGAAGGCGGTGTGATCCAACCACGTGGCCAAAGGAGCGACCTTGGATATGGGGGATGTGATGAGAAATCAGTTCCAACCAGTTCGGCATGAGGAGGTCACCCAGTTCAGTTGATAGCTTCCATGCATATGTTAGATCTTTGTTAGGAATCCTTTTTACCTAAGTAAGTAGCTAGTTTAGTTCTTGCATGCTAGTTTGGGTTGGGTAGGTTATAAGTTTAGAATGTTAGAGGTGTAGTATGTGCTTGAGCTTAGTTGCGTGTTAGTATGTTTTTGAGTTTAGGACTAGTTGAGCAATCGTTCTCTTTTCAGTCTTCCGTTGAATCTTTGTTCCTTTGAATCGTTCTGTTTCAAGTTCCNCGTTTTATGAGCTCTTTATGCTAATTCGGTCGATACCTTATGGATCTCGGTTACGGTTCGTTATTGCATTATGCTTTGTTGTTGGCTATTGGCTTTGTTTGACTGAGTCTTGGTTTGTGATTCGTTCAGCTTATTATTGTTGAGTATCGTTTTCAACTACTGAACAGTTCGTTGGTGTTTATATTCTATATGGGTGTGTAAACCTATTTACAAGCTTATGTATATCTATATCTCCTTGCGGGTGTGAATGGTGGTTGCTTAGCATTCTTTTGCTAATGGTTCTTTGTGTGTTTTCCAGGTATGGAGTAGTTATGCGAGAGCGCGCTAGAGCTTTCCTTATGAGGATGTTTAGCCTTAGTTTACCTTGTTTAGACTTTGGTTTTGGCCTGTGTGCCTTGAGATATTATTAGTATACTCTGGATTAGTGGTTTGAGTACTTTCGATGATTGTGGTTTATGTTTTGAGAATTTTATCTTGGTTTATATCTATGACAGCTTAGACCGTTTTATGATTAGCCTGTGCATCTAGGCTGTGTTATACCTAGATGTGGCATGACGCCCCTTAAGTTTTAAATTCGCTTCCGCTATGTTTGGTTTGTTGGTTGAGATAGGCAGCTGTTGTGTTAAGTTTTATCTATCTCAGCCTGTGTGAGGTTGGGGTGTCACAACATCTAGGTAAGAAAACACAGCCTAGATGCACAGGCTAACCAAACGAACTGAACTGCATAGATATTAAACCTCAAAACATGTCTCCAAATATCCAAAAACTAAACAAGAGTATATAAAATCTCATAGCGGCACACAGGCCCAAAGCATAAGTCTAAAAGCATAACAAACTAGTCTAGCCTCCTCATACGGATATATCTCTATCGCGCTCATGCTTAGACTTTATTGCGAACCTGGAAAACACACAAGGAACCATTAGCAAAAGACTGCTAAGTAACCACCATTCACACCCGCAAGGAAGTATAGATATATATATGTTTGTAAATAGGTTTACACACCCGTATAGAATATACACACCAACAAACTGTTCTTTAACTAAAATCGGATACTCAACAATGATAAACTGAAAGAATCGCAAACCAAGACTCCTCCAAATGAAACCAATATTCAATAACGAATGTATAAGACAACAAGTCCATTAACAAGATACCAACAGAATCGTAACTCCAATAGAATGATTACAAAGGAACCAACCAAACCGTAACATAACGGGGAACAACAATATATCAACTGAGATACAATTCAATCGAGTAATCACAAGGAACTCACGAATACATAATACCAAGAAAGAACTCCCAACTCCAAGCTCCAAACCACCATACCAACCCTCATACCAAACATCAAACCAAAAGTTAGTTCACAGGGGTAAGAACCCAATCAGAAAGGCCATAAATGCCCAAACATAGGGGTATAAACCCAATCACAGGGACCAAAGTCCAATCACAGGGGTATAAACCCAATCACAGGGACAGAAGTCCAATCACAGGGGTAACAACCCAATCACAGGGACCAAAGTCCAATCACAGAGGCATACAAGCCCAAACATAGCAATAATAGTACAGTTAGTTCACCCATCAACCACCAAAGGATACCCAAAGATCCACCACCTCATATTTGTAACACCCCAATTTTCACCACTTACATTTATTACAAAATCCGTAATAAAACGCTGCGGAAGCTTACATCATATCAACAGTAAACTGGGTGCTACCGCCACACTTAGAGTGAAGCCTATCACCTCTTTGATAAAACTTCCACTATAAGTGCACAGGCTAAAAGAAACACACTCAACATTAACACCCCAAACATCAAAATATAATATTCTAGGCATATATATTAATATCAAAAGGTATTTATAAGAATTTGCCCGACAGCTGTTATTTACAAACTTCGGGTCCTCCACTGCCCTAACAGACTAGAGCCAGCCAAAACTAAGGCTACCAAAAGATATATATACACAAAAAGAGAAAACCATCCAAAAACTTCCCAACTCTGGCCCTCTAATCCAAACTTCGGTACACCGGTGTGGTGTACGTGCCCCAAACGAGGTGCCACTCTCCCTCGAACCACATGATGTGATCGAGGAAGCGACACTCGACTAACATCATTGACCACTCGTCACGAAAATCTCGTGGGTCGGAGTCCCACGGACACGGGTAGCGGACAATGAACTCGATAGGGTCAGAACCGGGAATAAGCTCTATGGGGTAGTACCCATACTGAGCATTTAACTCATCTACTAAGTCCAAAAAGGAATAAGGATTGACTGGGCTGACTGGGGTTGCTGGAGTATAGTCAGGGGACGCTGGAGTATAGTCTGGAGAGCTTTGAGAATCGGGTGGAGAATAGGGGTCTCTGTTCGGCGTGTCATGCAAAGTCTGACCAACAAAAGTAGGTCCCGGGCAAACATGATCAGGAGTGTTTGCCGGGCTACAGGATCCTTCACTGGATGACATCTGAAATGACGTACACGGTGAAGTGTAATTAGCACAACGGCTAAGTAAGGTAATCCATTTGTCACTTCCATCAGATAAAAGTTTTGACAAATAATTCATAAGGGTAAATACACATTACCAAATATGGTGTTCATGCCTTTCATTACTGCAATCAACAATTAATGCCATATAATCACAAGCATATAATGAGTATATAAGTCACAACACATTTCCTTATCAAACTTCCTAGTTTATCAAACTAGGTTGCCTTTGATTTCTTTTCATACAGGATAGGTTTTCAGAACTATCCCTGTCTATCACACATGTCAATGCCACAATTATGACTTCTAGTTGTCTTCAATTATGAAAACGTTACTTAGTTTCTGACTAGAAGCAAGAGACCTTATTGAGGATACAAATTTCTTTGACTAGACCGAAATCGGATCTGGACATGGGGATTACGGTCCTGCCCCAAGTCTCGTTCGTGATCCCTTGGACGAAGGTTCATCATTATGGTCCCTAGTTTGGCCCCACCTAGGTCCATAAAGCTGATACCAACCCGAAAATGACATGAGTATCTATACTTAAGTGTGCACACCCCCACGGCCTACGCCTGACTGAGTGATATAGAAAACTCCCCTGCGCCTGACTGAGTGACGCAGAGCCTCCCTACGCCTGACGAAGTGACGTAGAGACT
>NC_044916.1:23779356-23782724 GCF_003576645.1 Ipomoea triloba | reverse complement strand
TTCCGAAACCACAAATTTATTCCAGTCAAAAGCTCCAAAATGGGCTAGGTTCGGTACACTGCGGAAATTTCGCGGTGTACGATCAGAAATAAATTTCGACCCTTATAGCTCATCCAATTTCAACTTAACTAAGCAGGAAGTTCATACTTAGTCATAACATGCCTAATCATCAATTTTTAAGGAAATCCGAGCTGAAAATTCGTCCTCGAAAATTTTACGGTTCGTGACCGGCACGAACGATCGCAGCTTAATGACAACTATACCTCCGTATAAAAATTCCCTTGACATATCGGGAGATCATCTTATGAATGTCATAGCCTAAAGATATATTTTCCGACCCTTAGACTTATCGGAAAGACGAGGGGTTACAATATTCATACTCCAGCTCAGCCCAAAAACAACCAAACAGAGTGTTCATCTCAACTATGAACACAAACCAACTCCCAGATAATATAATCAAGGAATCAACAAAGCAAGAGTTCAAAAGATGGACCAAGAGACATGAATGAATACTCCAAAGACTTGGTAAAATACCCAACGAAGACATGAATAAATACTCCCAAAGACATGGTAAAATACCCAACAAAACGTTCCAACAATGTTCAGAGCCAACAAGGAAACAACCAGACAACAACTCACAAAACAGTCTCTGGAAACTATTTCCAGTAGACCTGGCGGAGCTCAGCAACGGAACACGGACCACCGCCGCACTCCTCCGCAAGAAGGAGGCGGTTCTCCTCAACGGAACACCCCCTTCCGCCATTCCCTTCCGTTTTGTTCTCGCGGATTACCCTAGCGGATTACATTATGCCGCTAGGGTGCTCTGGTTTTTCCTTGTTGGCTCTGAACATTGTTGGAACGTTTTGTTGGGTATTTTACCATGTCTTTGGGAGTATTTATTCATGTCTTCGTTGGGTATTTTACCAAGTCTTTGGAGTATTCATTCATGTCTCTTGGTCCATCTTTTGAACTCTTGCTTTGTTGATTCCTTGATTATATTATCTGGGAGTTGGTTTGTGTTCATAGTTGAGATGAACACTCTGTTTGGTTGTTTTTGGCTGAGCTGGAGTATGAATATTGTAACCCCTCGTCTTTCCGATAAGTCTAAGGGTCGGAAAATATATCTTTAGGCTATGACATTCATAAGATGATCTCCCGATATGTCAAGGGAATTTTTATACGGAGGTATAGTTGTCATTAAGCTGCGATCGTTCGTGCCGGTCACGAACCGTAAAATTTTCGAGGACGAATTTTCAGCTCGGATTTCCTTAAAAATTGATGATTAGGCATGTTATGACTAAGTATGAACTTCCTGCTTAGTTAAGTTGAAATTGGATGAGCTATAAGGGTCGAAATTTATTTCTGATCGTACACCGCGAAATTTCCGCAGTGTACCGAACCTAGCCCATTTTGGAGCTTTTGACTGGAATAAATTTGTGGTTTCGGAAATTATTCTTTCTGGATTATTTTCCACCGAAACTTTATCTGTTTGGACCACAACTGATATGTTGTGGAGATATTTTTATTATTTATTATTTTTTTTCCTAAAGCTTATCCCATAAGTTGGGATTAAATATAAAAGGAATTTTTTTCCCTTTTCTTCCCCAAATGCAAAAAAGAGAGAGAGAGAGGTGTGATCATCTTCCACCATTTTTTCTTCCAAAGTTCCATAGCCAAATCCTTCTAAACTTCCAATTTATTCGGTAAGTTTTCGATATTATTCGGTAGAAAGCTTTGTAATCCTTCCTAGGTTATGAATCTATGTTTAATTTCTTGATACATGATGTTATGGTGTTGATTTTGAACCTAGGTTTTAAGGTGAAAATTGGGGAAAGGATCCAAAATTGCTTCCTAAGGTGTTAGAAATCCTTTACAAGGTAAGGAATTCCCTTAAGTTGGAATTAGTCACTTGAATTTGGATAATTGATTTTTGGTTGAAATATGGTGTTTTTGGAGCTTTGGGAATATTTTTGTATACATGTTCATAGCTTGGATATGCATGTATATGTTATTTATGTCATATAGGCTTATACTTGTGAAAATAGTGAAAGGAAATCAGGGTAGATTCTGGCAGTAACTTCCGAATTTATTGGGAAAAATTGGTAAGGTATTTTGATCCTATTTTTTTAGACATGTAGTTCTATAAGTGTAGAACCCGCATATAAAATTTCATAATGATCGGAGTAGTGGAAGTATGGTTTTCGGAATTTTTCCAAAACTGGTCCAGGAGAGACAGAATTCCGGACAGCCACTGCCAAGGGCAAAATGGAATTTTCTGTGTTTATTCGCGGATCAAAATGACCAAAACTTTTATGGACATCAAGTACTATAAGTTGGGATTCTACCATAAAAATTTCAAGTGAAAAAGAGTTCGGGAACTATTTTACCGGCTCAATCTTTCGGACTGCGCCAAGCTGAAATTTTCTGAATTACGCTTAGTATGATTATTGATGTGTTAATGATAATTGTGAGTGTGTGTAATATATATATGATGTGTGCGTGTGGTATATATATACTGTATATGTATGTGTGTGATATATTTATATATATGAAAATAGTATTACATATTTATATATATTGGATGTGTAGCATAACCTACGTATGTGTATATAAGTAATATATACATATTATATATGGTATGAGTATTAAGTATATATATATGTGGTATGTATATATATATATACGTGTAATGTGTGTATTATAATATATGTACATATATGAGTATGTATGTATATTTAAATGGAGTGTTGTAATATGTATATATTTGGTATGTGTACCTTAAGTGAATATGCATAAATATGTGGAAAGTGTTAGGCTTATGTGGTATGCATATATACAAATGTGTAGTGTGATGATGGAAAATGTTTTGAGAAAGATGTTTTGAGAGACGAGACTTGTGAACCAAGTTGAGAATGGTAATTGTTTTCAAAATAGGGACTTGATTTTGTGGAAAATGTCCAAAAGAAGATGAGAAAGGAGGGGAAATGTTTTTAAAACCTTAGTTTCAAGAAGTTAAAGAGGACCTTGTCATTATATTACCTCGGGCTATAGTACCGATGGTCTTCTTCAATATATGTACGGCAGTATACGCCAAGCCTCTACGTCACTTCGTCAGGCGTAGGGAGTTTCTGCGTCACTCAGTCAGGCGCAGGTTTTATTCATACGTAAAGCGAAATCTATTCGCCAAGTCTCTACGTCACTTCGTCAGGCGTAGGGAGTCTCTACGTCACTTCGTCAGGCGTAGGGAGGCTCTGCGTCACTCAGTCAGGCGCAGGGGAGTTTTCTATATCACTCAGTCAGGCGTAGGCCGTGGGGTGTGGGCGTACGGGGGTGTGCACACTTAAGTATAGATACTCATGTCATTTTCG
>NC_044916.1:23744458-23779331 GCF_003576645.1 Ipomoea triloba | reverse complement strand
ACAACAACTCACAAAACAGTCTCTGGAAACTATTTCCAGTAGACCTGGCGGAGCTCAGCAACGGAACACGGACCACCGCCGCACTCCTCCGCAAGAAGGAGGCGGTTCTCCTCAACGGAACACCCCCTTCCGCCATTCCCTTCCGTTTTGTTCTCGCGGATTACCCTAGCGGATTACATTATGCCGCTAGGGTGCTCGCGGATTACCCTAGCGGATTACATTATGCCGCTAGGGTGCTTCTCAAGGCCAAAAATCCTTCCTCCACTCCCAGACTTTACTCAGACACGAAAGAAATGTTCCAGAATACACAAATCAGATCATAATACACCAAGATTGCATCCAACAGAGGCCAAATAAACATGGAATCCATACCAACAATTGTGCATAACATCAAGATACAAAGGATCAAGAACACAAGTTCATAAATCCATCCAAGATAACTCACAAACAATAACAAGGCTAATATCCAAGAAATTTCAGGATTCCAATACACCAAATAATAGCATAGATTGAGGGTATAAAAATAGATTTTGATGGACATAGTGGTTACCTCTTGAAGCCCTTCTCAACCAAGCAAATCCTCAACACACCTCACAAAGCACCACCTCCTTCTTGATCATCTTTTTACCTAAAGATCCCCAAAAGAGAACATAAGAACTTGCATAAAGACTAATAAAACTATATGATGCAATGAATATTCCTAGATAGATACACTTACCCAAACTCCAACAACCTTAAAAGAGCAATCTTGCCTTGAATACTTGAAGGAGAAATGAAGATCAATTTTTGAGAGGGGAAGGATGAAAATTGCGTGTGTATCAAAGGGTAGGGAAGAGAGAGAAAACCTCTAGAAGAATTAAGTCTTGGTTATATATACTACAATACATATATTCATATATTAGGGTGAAAGACTAACTAAGGATTGGGCTCCATCCTCTTTATATATATATATATAACAATATAATGTACAAGATTAATTAATTGGGCCAAGAGATTCATCTCTAAATAAAAAAACATATATAGAATAAGGAAAGCCCATATCATTAAGAGTTAAATGTCTTAGAGACAATACATATATATATATATATATATATTAAGAATTGGGCCATTGTAAGAATACTCTTACACATAAGAATTGTAAGGATCCAAATTAGAATAAATCCCTTACAAGAATAAATTCAAGAATTGGGCTCTTGATTAAAATAATTAATTTCGGCTCAAGAAATATATATATCTATATATGAAATTGGAAGAACTAGCCCAATTAAAGTAAATAATTTGCCCAAGGAATTAATTATCGGTCTTACGGTTTGAACGAATTTACGGGGTGTTACACTCTACCCCCCTTAAAAGGAGCTTCGTCCCCGAAGCTCATAGCTCACGGGAACTTGAAACGGAACGGTTCAAGGAAACAAAGATTCAACCGAAGATTAAAGAGAAGGATTGCTCTACCAAACTTAAACTTAAGAACATACTATACCTCTAACTCCTAAACCTCTAACTTACCCAACCCAAGCAAGAGAATACACAACCTAAAAGAACTCTACCTAAAGCTTAAACTTGCATACCTTGACCACACAACGCTGGAACTGCTTCCTCATCATATACTCCATATCCTAGGTCGCTCTTTTGGCCACGCGGTTGGATCACACCGCCTTCACGGACTTCATTGCTTACCGGTGCGCTTCTCCTAATTGGGTGACCAAAATTCTTGTTGGCTTCTCTTCATAAGATAGAGCATCTTCACAGGTTATGACTTCAAGCTGGATAACACGAAGCGCATCATGCACATATGTCTTTAGCAGCAAACGCGAAACGCATCACTCATCTGGTTTAACTTGGTCGGCATATGTCTTCTATCGGTCATGGGCAGCTTTCATTCTTTCTTGAGACAACTCAACTTTTCCGGTGACACTTGCAGACGCTACGATCATAGGGTTACCCGATCTACAAAATCTTCCCAACTGAACGGGCTACTACACTTCTTTGCTTTGACCTTCTGACAGCTTAGGCGAACTCCATTTCTCTTGAAAGATGCAACCCAGAACCATTCCATAAGGTAAATTCGTTTTGGGGACAGAAAGTTAAAACTAGTACGGTAGTATATAGAGGAAAACATTTATAGAACGTATGCTCATCTTGAAAATTTTACCCAATAAGGAAAAAGAGAGTGAAAGGGTTAAGGTTCAAGATTCAAGGACAACGTCAGTTAAGAATATAATCCAGAGTTATCAAAGTTACAACTTAGGAAAGAAGGTTGTCACCTTGCACATAATCATTTCAAGAGGTGAACAAGAACCACGTTCGAGAGGATGGGGATGACTTTTAAATAAAGGTGACGTCAAGTTCTCTAAAGAAAAGAGTAGGACTCGGCTTCGGAAGAAAATAAGAACGAGGTTCAAAGAGGCCAAAAGAATTTCTTAGTCACGGGAATATCAAGTTCTTTAAGGAAAAGAAATGGAAAGAACTTGGCTTGAGAAAAGATAGGGGCGAGGTTGAAAGCATGAAAAGAGTTTTGCAACAATAGGGCATTCATATTTCCAAAGAAGAGAAAGGCATTACGTTCCAAGAGGAGTTTAGGAACGAAGTCTGAAAATACAGAAATGAGTTTTCAACGATAGGGTATGCAATTCTCCAAAGGAAAGAAAGAAATTCAATCTTGAAAGGAGATAAGAATGAGATTTAAAATAAACTGAAGGGATGTCTCAACGAAAGGATATACAATTTCCAAGGGAATGAGAGAAATTCGGTTTCAAGGGACGATAGCAATGAGATCTAGAAAGATAGAAAGGATTCTTTAACGATATGGTATGCACTTCCTCAAAGGAAAAGAGAAGTTCAGTTTCAAGCAAAGATGAGAAAGAGATTTAGAATAGGTAGAAGGGGTGTTTCAACAAGAAGGCATTTAGAGTTTCAAGAAACATAAAAGAATTTGGTTTCCAAAAGGAGATGGGAATAACGTTTAGAACAGATAGAAGGGATTTCTCAACAAAAGGATGATTGGAATGTGATACCCCGGTTATTTTTAATATTTGATAAAAATATTATTATTCTTAGAATAACTTATTTATGTTATATGATCCATTCTTATACTAGCTTATCATTATACTAGAGTATTCATTCATGTCTCTTGGTCCATCTTTTGAACTCTTGCTTTGTTGATTCCTTGATTATATTATCTGGGAGTTGGTTTGTGTTCATAGTTGAGATGAACACTCTGTTTGGTTGTTTTTGGGCTGAGTTGGAGTATGAATATGAGGTGGTGGATCTTTGGGTATCCTTTGGTGGTTGATGGGTGAACTAACTTGTAACACCCCCATTTTTCAATACCAATTTAGACCAAATTTTGCTTAATTTTTTTTCTTTCTTAATAATTCACTAACAATATTGCGGAAGCTTTACATACTTAATTGAATAGGGATGCTACCGCCACACCTAATCCTTACTTGATTAGATGGAAGGCTAACCTTAAACAAAATCCAAAAATAAATTCCTTAATTCACAACTCTTTATTAAAATAATATAAACATTCCTCTATTACATAATTTCTTCTTAAGCCTGGATAGTCCTCGGGATCTCGTTCTACCGCACTCTCACAGCAAATCACATCAAACATTTCCTGCTACTCAAATAGAGATTTCAAAACACAACAAGAAAGTAAGGGGTTAGCAACACTTGCTAAGTAAGGGTTTACTTTGCCCGAAAACATACATTAAATATAAGATATTAATTTTCGCAATTGAAATTTTCTAAAACATTAACCACCAAAACTTAATCTCTCAACCATTTCAAAAATCACATATATTTTTATAATAATAAAAATATACTCCACTCATAAATTAATAATTTAATTAAAAACACTTATGGAAGAACAATATCCCATAAAGGGAACAATCCATATCACGCAAAGGGAACAATCCATCTCCCGCAAGGGGAACAATCCATATCCCGCAAAGGGAACAATTCATATCCCGCAATGGGAACAATCCATATCCCGCAAAACAATTCATATCCCGCAATGGGAACAATCCATATCCCGCAAAGGGAACAATTCATATCCCGCAAAACAATCCATATCCCGCAAAGGGAACAATTCATATCCCGCAAAGGGAACAATTCATATCCCGCAATGGGAACAATCCATATCCCGCAAAGGGAACAATCCATCTCCCGCAAGGGGAACAATCCATATCCCGCAAAGGGAACAATTCATATCCCGCAATGGGAACAATCCATATCCCGCAAAACAATTCATATCCCGCAATGGGAACAATCCATATCCCGCAAAGGGAACAATTCATATCCCGCAAAACAATCCATATCCCGCAAAGGGAACAATTCATATCCCGCAATGGGAACAATCCATATCCCGCAATGGGAACAATCCATATCCCGTAATGGGAACAATCCATATCTTCCATAAGTTCATAAAATGATTTTCCTTACTTTTAGAACAATAAAATGATTTTCCTTACTTTTAAAACATTGCCCTTAGGCCCCAAAATCATTTTCCCAAGTATCAAATCCTTAGATACACTTATTATCAAATTTCCAAATTTTAAAAACTATGATTAAGTCATTAAAATTTCTCCAACAAAATTTTGTGAAATAATCATTTATCACCAAACAATTCATATGCCCAAATATGCTCATAATATACACATATGAATACACCTCTATTCACAGTTACACGGATTAAATATTTACTATTAAACTTACGTAATAATAATCAAATATAATAATAATTTTTTTAAAAAAAATCATATGCACTGAACATATACATACCATTTCTTTTAAATGAAATGTATATATGCGTACAGATTACGCAAACAATTAATATTGTACATTATATAATAAAGAAATATATATTTTTTTCTTTCACATATATGATACGAAAACATAAATATTATTATTATTATTGCTATTATTTATTTATTTAAAACAACTAATCAGCACAAACAAAAATATACATATATATATATATATATACTTTTTAATGTATATATACATACGTTCAGAAATTATATAAATTTTTCCTTTTATTTTTTTTATGCGACCATACTTACATATACATACCTACACACATCAACATTTTCATAAAAATCATACTATAAAATAAATACATATAAGTATGTACATAATATTTTTATAAAACCATTTGGCCTAATTAAAAATAATAATTCATTTATAAACACCAACATATATATTTATATGGTGTAAACATATATATTTATATATGTATATATACTAACTGCCAACATAACAAATTTATAAATAAATTCAGCTATACATTTTCCCACCACATACACGTTCATATATTTATTTAAAAGAATACAATCACTTAAAATAAAAATCTAATACAAGATCATTGATATCATAAAATGAACAATTTTCTTGGTATATAAACTCTCATACCAGTGATTGTACAAAAAAATCACACACATTCCATCAACTTGTCACATAGGAAAATTTTAGCATTTTAGGAACCAAAATTTTCATAATCATCAACCGAATAAAATATAAGTGATTCTTAAAATCAAGTAGGGCAAAGTAATGAAGGTTAAAATCCACTTACCTTGGAAGCTTATTGTTCTTAATACTCTATGCCTCAATTGTCCAAGGTTTCTTCTTCTATCCACCATCATCATCATCCAACACAATCACAAAATACACTCATACGCACATACGAATTACTAAAATCTTATTTCTACTCTACCCATAAAATAAAAGAACAAAAGAAACTTCCTAGGCTTGTTGAATCACTTTAACCCTTGAAGAATGCTTGAAGAAGAAGGAGAATTTTTTTTATATATATAAAACTGGCAAACGGGGAAGAAAGAAGAAGCAAGGGAAATTTTTTTTTCTTTATGAAGTGATCGGCCACATGGGAGAAGAAAGAAGAATTGATCCCATCATCTCTAGTACATAATTTAAATAACAAAATAATTAAGAGTGGATCATTCTAGGTTTGTAACATATGAAACCCCCAATCAAAATAATAATCCATTATTATAATAGTGTAACTCCCAATTGAAATATAAAAATTAAATGAATATATTTATATATATAATATCTATACATATACCGATACATATGTACGTATAACATTATAAAAAGTATGGTCCAAAGTAATATATATTGGTATGTATTCATAGCTATCATATATTATTGTTTATATATACATATAACTTACGTACCCAATGTATATAATTATAATAAATATACTTATACTATTCTTATTGTAGCATATATATATATTTATATCATACTTAATATATATTACCATACGTAATATATACATACTACAATATTTAAAATATAATTAGTACTTCATATATTTCAAAATATAATAATAATACAATTATTAAAAATACTATATAATATAAGAAATTATTGGTCCAAATGAATATGACTCATGGTTCCAATGAATATGATCGTAGAGGTAAGGTTCAATGAATATGATCGTAGAGGTAAGGTTCAATGAAAATGATTTAAGGATTGAATGAACAATAGGAAAGAAATAAATATAGCTTTAAGAATTCAATTGGATAATATTTGGAACCAAAAAAAAAAAAATCTCAAGTGAACATAAGGGTAGAGTTCAATGAATACGGTTGAAGGACTAAATGAATATTGAGGAATAACAGGAGTAACTTGGAAATTCAAATAAGTAGAATTGGGAGCAGAAATTTTTGGGTGTCACAATCTATCCCTCTTAAAAGAAAGCTTCGACCCCGAAGCAATCCTTTCTTAAACATTAAAATATGCCATTCTATTAAAAGCACAGAGTGAGGTGTTAAAACCTGCCCTCCTCAAAAGAAAGTTACGTTCCCGTTGACTATTACCAGAATCAAATAATGCCAGTTACCGACTTCTCATATCCTCTTCAACTTCCCACGTAGCTTCCTCAGCTAAGTGGTTTGACCACAAAACCATTATATACAAACCCAACAATATTCTGCAAAGAAACAAACCTTGGATCTCGCTTAGACCCATTTCCTTAATTTACAATTATAGATACTCATCAAGATTAGGAGTCCAACTAAAATTCACACAATTTCAATCCTTATATTCAAAACATCCAAAAGAGATTCAATTCACCCAACAATTGGTCCAATTAGCTTAAACAACAATCCAATTTTCATAATTCAAAGTTGAAAGACTTAATTAGTCCAACAAAATTTTGCCTAAATCCATTTGGCAAATTGAATAACATAATACTAATAATTTCTCCTTCCCAAACTTATTATCCATTACGTACAGTCTTTCAAATAAAATTCCTAAGAATTTAAACACTATTATCATTTTGACTATTATTTGAGTCAAACCTTTAAATCACCAATTGAAACATATCAAGTCTTTTATCCACCTTTGTGCAAATTCTTACTTACGCTATTTAGAAATAATCTATCATTTCCTTCAAAAAGAAATAATCTATCCTTCATAATCAATACCTGAATAATTCCACCATAAAATCATCAAGTACATCACTTATCAAATAATCCAAGTTTTACCATTAGGGATTTCAATATTCCAACCAAGTTCAAGCATTTCCCTCAAAGCGTAGGTTATCTCTTGAAATATATACAAAATATTCATCACACATATCCTTAATTACTTTGATTTTCAAAATTTTAATCCCTTAGTCAATCCAATGTCCCATATATTCCAAAATTTCCATAACTTCGACTCTAATATCCAAAATTTCAATAACCAATTCCAAATATTTCCTCAAAATATAATTCCTCAATCAAATTATCAATTCCAATTATCTCTCGAAAACCTAAATTCTCAAAATAGATAAATAATCAATCTTGTTATACATCACCAAGATTAAATCTATTCCTTTGTAATGAATAAACAAATCTTAAATAAGCAATTAAACCCAAATATTTCCTCCAAATATTAGACCTCAGAATAATAATAAATAATATATTAATACCTTCAAGTGCGAACATTTTCCTCGTAATTAATAAGAAATCAAATCCTTGATTAAATCATCATTAAGCCTAATATTTTCCTCAAAACACATAACTCTTGAATAAATAATCAAACACTACTAAAATCATCGAATTCCAAATATCAATTTTTCATTAAAACATAAAATTACCTCCAAATTTCTCAATTCTCAACAAGTTAAATACACCACCTGCAGTGTTAGCAATCAAAACAAATATACAACAATTATACTATACAACTCATCCTCACAATTCCAAAAGTTCATAACCTAGGCTCTTATACATCCTATATCAAAGGTCTCATAACCTAGGCTCCCAAAGGTTCGAACTGCTCTGATACCAACAATTTGTAACACCCCCATTTTTCAATACCAATTTAGACCAAATTTTGCTTAATTTTTTTTTTCTTTCTTAATAATTCACTAACAATATTGCGGAAGCTTTACATACTTAATTGAATAGGGATGCTACCGCCACACCTAATCCTTACTTGATATTGAATAGGGATGCTACCGCCACACCTAATCCTTACTTGATTAGATGTAGGGATGCTACCGCCACACCTAATCCTTACTTGATTAGATGGAAGGCTAACCTTAAACAAAATCCAAAAATAAATTCCTTAATTCACAACTCTTTATTAAAATAATATAAACATTCCTCTATTACATAATTTCTTCTTAAGCCTGGATAGTCCTCGGGATCTCGTTCTACCGCACTCTCACAGCAAATCACATCAAACATTTCCTGCTACTCAAATAGAGATTTCAAAACACAACAAGAAAGTAAGGGGTTAGCAACACTTGCTAAGTAAGGGTTTACTTTGCCCGAAAACATACATTAAATATAAGACATATACCCATTAGCCAGCGGCAGACTCGTATTCCCACTACCGTGTGGAAGAAACGCACACTCACTAGGCAATGGAAGACTTATGCCACCACGGGAAAACATATACCCATTAGCCAGAGGCAAACTCGTATTCCCACCACCGTGTGGAAGAAACGCATACTCACTAGGCAATGGAAGACTTATACTCACAAACGTGTGGAAGACATATACCTATTAGCCAGCGGAAGACTCGTATTCCCACCACCGTGTGGAAGAAATGCATACTCACTAGGCAATGGAAGACTTATGCGTGGAAGAAATGCATACTCACTAGGCAATGGAAGACTTATGCTCACAACCGTGTGGAAGACATATACCCATTAGAGACTTATGCTCACAACCGTGTGGAAGACATATACCCATTAGCGACTTATGCTCACAACCGTGTGGAAGACATATACCCATTAGCTAGTGGCAGACTCGTATTCCCACCATCTTGTGGCCCATTAGCTAGTGGCAGACTCGTATTCCCACCATCTTGTGGAAGAAACGCATACTCACTAGGCAATGGAAGACTTATACCCTCCACCGTGTAGAAGACATATACCCATTAGCTAGTGGCAGACTCGTATTCCCTCCACCGTGTAGAAGATATACCCATTAGACAGTGGCCGACTCGTATTCCCACTACCGTGTGGAAGAAACGCAGACTCACTAGGCAATGGAAGACTTATCCTCACAACCGTGTGGAAGATATATACCTATTAGCCAGCGGCAGACTCGTATTCCCTCCACCGTGTAGAAGATATACCCATTAGACAGTGGCCGACTCGTATTCCCACTACCGTGTGGAAGAAACGCAGACTCACTAGGCAATGGAAGACTTATCCTCACAACCGTGTGGAAGATATATACCTATTAGCCAGCGGCAGACTCGTATTCCCTCCACCGTGTAGAAGATATACCCATTAGACAGTGGCCGACTCGTATTCCCACTACCGTGTGGAAGAAACGCAGACTCACTAGGCAATGGAAGACTTATCCCCTCCACCGTGTAGAAGACATATGCCCATCAGCCAGTGGCAAACTCATATTCCAACCACTGTGTGGAAGAAACGCATACTCATTAAGCAAAGGAAGACTTATACTCACCACCGTGTGGAAGACATATACCCATTAGCTAGTGGCAAACTCGTATTCCCACCACCGTGTGGAAGAAACGCATACTCACTAGGCAATGGAAGACTTATGCCACCACCGTGTGGAAAACATATACCCATTAGCCAGTGGCAGACTCGTATTCCCACCATCGTGTGGAAGAAACGCATACTCACTAGGCAATAAAAGACTTATACCCACAACAGTATTGAAGACATATACCCATTAGCCAGTGGCAGACTCGTATTCTCACCATCGTGTGGAAGAAACGCATACTCACTAGGCAATAAAAGACTTATACCCACAACAGTATTGAAGACATATACCCATTAGCCAGTGGCAGACTCGTATTCTCACCATCGTGTGGAAGAAACGCATACTCACTAGGCAATGAAAGACTTATACCCACAACAGTGTTGAAGACATATACCCATTAGCCAGCGGCAGACTCGTATTCCCACTACCGTGTGGAAGAAACGCACACTCACTAGGCAATGGAAGACTTATGCCACCACGGGAAAACATATACCCATTAGCTAGTGGCAAACTCGTATTCCCACCACCGTGTGGAAGAAACGCATACTCACTAGGCAATGGAAGACTTATACTCACAACCGTGTGGAAGATATATACCTATTAGCCAGCGGCAGACTCGTATGCCCACCACCGTGTGGAAGAAACGCATACTCGCTAGGCAATGGAAGACTTATACTCACAACCGTGTGGAAGATATATACCTATTAGCCAGCGGCAGACTCGTATGCCCACCACCGTGTGGAAGAAACGCATACTCGCTAGGCAATGGAAGACTTATACTCACAACCGTGTGGAAGATATATACCTATTAGCCAGCGGCAGACTCGTATTCCCACCACCGTGTGGAAGAAACGCATACTCACTAGGCAATGGAAGACTTATACTCACAACCGTGTGGAAGATATATACCTATTAGCCAGCGGCAGACTCGTATTCCCACTACCGTGTGGAAGAAACGCACACTCACTAGGCAATGGAAGACTTATGCCACCACGGGAAAACATATACCCATTAGCCAGTGGCAAACTCGTATTCCCACCACCGTGTGGAAGAAACGCATACTCACTAGGCAATGGAAGACTTATACTCACAACCGTGTGGAAGACATATACCTATTAGCCAGCGGCAGACTCGTATTCCCACCACCGTGTGGAAGAAACGCATACTCACTAGGCAATGGAAGACTTATGCTCACAACCGTGTGGAAGACATATACCCATTAGCCAGTGGCAGACTCGTATTCCCACCATAGTGTGGAAGAAACGGATACTCACTAGGCAACGAAAGACTTATACTCATCACCGTGTGGAAGACATATACCCATTAGCCAGTGGTCGACTCGTATTCCCACCACCGTGTACAAGACATATACCCATCAGCCAGTGGCAAACTCATATTCCAACCACTGTGTGGAAGAAACGCATACTCACTAGGCAACGAAAGACTTATACTCATCACCGTGTGGAAGACATATACCCATTAGCCAGTGGTCGACTCGTATTCCCACCACCGTGTACAAGACATATACCCATCAGCCAGTGGCAAACTCATATTCCAACCACTGTGTGGAAGAAACGCATACTCACTAAGCAACGAAAGAGTTATACTCACCACCGTGTGGAAGACATATACCCATTAGCCAGCGGCATACTCGTATTCCCACCACCGTGTGGAAGAAACGCATACTCACTAGGCAATGGAAGACTTATACCCTCCACCGTGTAGAAGACATATACCCATTAGCAAGCGGCAGACTCGTATTCCCACTACCGTGTGGAAGAAACGCACACTCACTAGGCAATGGAAGACTTATGCCACCACGGGAAAACATATACCCAATAGCCAGTGGCAAACTCGTATTCCCACCACCGTGTGGAAGAAACGCAGACTCACTAGGCAATGGAAGACCTATCCTCACAACCGTCTGGAAGACATATACCCATTAGCCAGCGGCAGACTCGTATCCCCACCACCGTGTGGAAGAAACGCATACTCACTAGGCAATAAAAGACTTATACCCACCACCGTATTGAAGACATATACCCATTAGCCAGTGGCAGACTCGTATTCTCACCACCGTGTGGAAGAAACGCATACTCACTAGGCAATGGAAGACTTATACTCACAACCGTGTGGAAGACATATACCCATTAGCCAGCAACAGACTCGTATTCCCACTACCGTGTGGAAGAAACGCAGACTCACTAGGCAATGGAAGACCTATACTCACAACCGTCTGGAAGACATATACCCATTAGCCAGCGGCAGACTCGTATTCCCACCACCGTGTGGAAGAAACGCATACTCACTAGGCAATGGAAGACTTATGCTCACAACCGTGTGGAAGACATATACCCATTAGCCAGTGGCAGACTCGTATTCCCACCATAGTGTGGAAGAAACGCATACTCACTAGGCAACGGAAGACTTATACTCACCACCGTGTGGAAGACATATACCCATTAGCTAGTGGCAGACTCGTATTCCCACCATCGTGTGGAAGAAACGCATACTCACTAGGCAATGGAAGACTTATACCCTCCACCGTGTAGAAGACATATACCCATTAGCCAGTGGCCGACTCGTATTCCCACCACCGTGTACAAGACATATACCCATCAGCCAGTGGCAAACTCATATTCCAACCACTGTGTGGAAGAAACGCATACTCACTAAGCAACGGAAGACTTATACTCACCACCGTGTGGAAGACATATACCCATTAGCCAGTGGCAGACTCGTATTCCCACCATCGTGTGGAAGAAACGCATACTCACTAGGCAATGGAAGACTTATACCCTCCACCGTGTAGAAGACATATACCCATTAGCCAGTGGCCGACTCGTATTCCCACCACCGTGTACAAGACATATACCCATCAGCCAGTGGCAAACTCATATTCCAACCACTGTGTGGAAGAAACGCATACTCACTAAGCAACGGAAGACTTATACTCACCACCGTGTGGAAGACATATACCCATTAGCCAGTGGCAGACTCGTATTCCCACCACCGTGTGGAAGAAACGCATACTCACTAGGCAATGGAAGACTTATACTCACAACCGTGTGGAAGACATATACCCATTAGCCAGTGGCAGACTCGTATTCCCACCACCGTGTGGAAGAAACGCATACTCACTAGGCAATGGAAGACTTATGCCACCACCGTGTGGAAAACATATACCCATTAGCCAGTGGCAGACTCGTATTCCCACCATCGTGTGGAAGAAACGCATACTCACTAGGCAATAAAAGACTTATACCCACAACAGTATTGAAGACATATACCCATTAGCCAGTGGCAGACTCGTATTCCCACCACCGTGTGGAAGAAACGCATACTCACTAGGCAATGGAAGACTTATACTCACAACCGTGTGGAAGACATATACCCATTAGCCAGTGGCAGACTCGTATTCCCACCACCGTGTGGAAGAAACGCATACTCACTAGGCAATGGAAGACTTATACTCACAACCGTGTGGAAGACATATACCCATTAGCCAGCAGCAGACTCGTATGCCCACTACCGTGTGAAAGAAACGCAGACTCACTAGGCAATGGAAGACCTATACTCACAACCGTCTGGAAGACATATACCCATTAGCCAGCGGCAGACTCGTATTCCCACTACCGTGTGGAAGAAACGCAGACTCACTAGGCAATGGAAGACTTATACTCACAACCGTCTGGAAGACATATACCCATTAGCCAGCGGCAGACTCGTATGCCCACTACCGTGTGAAAGAAACGCAGACTCACTAGGCAATGGAAGACTTATACTCACAACCGTCTGGAAGACATATACCCATTAGCCAGCGGCAGACTCGTATGCCCACTACCGTGTGAAAGAAACGCAGACTCACTAGGCAATGGAAGACTTATACTCACAACCGTGTGGAAGACATATACCCATTAGCCAGCGGCAGACTCGTATTCCCACTACCGTGTGGAAGAAACGCACACTCACTAGGCAATGGAAGACTTATGCCACCACGGGAAAACATATACCCATTTGCCAGTGGCAAACTCGTATTCCCACCACCGTGTGGAAGAAACGCATACTCACTAGGCAATGGAAGACTTATACTCACAACCGTGTGGAAGACATATACCTATTAGCCAGCGGCAGACTCGTATTCCCACCACCGTGTGGAAGAAACGCATACTCACTAGGCAATGGAAGACTTATGCTCACAACCGTGTGGAAGACATATACCCATTAGCCAGTGGCAGACTCGTATTCCCACCATAGTGTGGAAGAAACGCATACTCACTAGGCAACGAAAGACTTATACTCACCACCGTGTGGAAGACATATACCCATTAGGTAGTGGCAGACTCGTATTCCCACCATCTTGTGGAAGAAACGCATACTCACTAGGCAATGGAAGACTTATACCCTCCACCGTGTAGAAGACATATACCCATTAGCCAGTGGCCGACTCGTATTCCCACCATCGTGTGGAAGAAACGCATACTCACTAGGCAATAAAAGACTTATACCCACAACAGTATTGAAGACATATACCCATTAGCCAGTGGCAGACTCGTATTCTCACCACCGTGTGGAAGAAACGCATACTCACTAGGCAATAAAAGACTTATACCCACAACAGTATTGAAGACATATACCCATTAGCCAGTGGCAGACTCGTATTCTCACCACCGTGTGGAAGAAACGCATACTCACTAGGCAATAAAAGACTTATACCCACAACAGTATTGAAGACATATACCCATTAGCCAGTGGCAGACTCGTATTCTCACCACCGTGTGGAAGAAACGCATACTCACTAGGCAATGGAAGACTTATACCCACCACCGTGTGGAAGACATATACCCATTAGCCAGTGGCAAACTCGTATTCCCACCACCGTGTGGAAGAAACGCATACTCACTAGGCAATGGAAGGCTTATGCCACCACCGTGTGGAAAACATATACCCATTAGCCAGTGGCAGACTCGTATTCCCACCATCGTGTGGAAGAAACGCATACTCACTAGGCAATAGAAGACTTATACCCTCCACCGTGTAGAAGACATATACCCATTAGCCAGTGGCCGACTCGTATTCCCACCACCGTGTACAAGACATATACCCATCAGCCAGTGGCAAACTCATATTCCAACCACTGTGTGGAAGAAACGCATACTCATTAAGCAAAGGAAGACTTATACTCACCACCGTGTGAAAGACATATACCCATTAGCCAGTGGCAAACTCGTATTCCCACCACCGTGTGGAAGAAACGCATACTCACTAGGCAATGGAAGACTTATGCCACCACCGTGTGGAAAACATATACCCATTAGCCAGTGGCAGACTCGTATTCCCACCATCGTGTGGAAGAAACGCATACTCACTAGGCAATAAAAGACTTATACCCACAACAGTATTGAAGACATATACCCATTAGCCAGTGGCAGACTCGTATTCTCACCACCGTGTGGAAAAAACGCATACTCACTAGGCAATGGAAGACTTATGCCACCACGGGAAAACATATACCCATTAGCCAGTGGCAAACTCGTATTCCCACCACCGTGTGGAAGAAACGCATACTCACTAGGCAATGGAAGACTTATACTCACAACCGTGTGGAAGACATATACCCATTAGCTAGCAGCAGAATCGTATTCCCACTACCGTGTGGAAGAAACGCAGACTCACTAGGCAATGGAAGACTTATACTCACAACCGTGTGGAAGACATATACCCATTAGCCAGCAGCAGAATCGTATTCCCACCACCGTGTGGAAGATACGCATACTCACTAGGCAATGGAAGACTTCTACCCTCCACCGTGTAGAAGACATATACCCATTAGCCAGCGGCCGACTCGTATTCCCACCACCGTGTACAAGACATATACCCATCAGCCAGTGGCAAACTCGTATTCCCACCACTGTGTGGAAGAAACGCATACTCATTAAGCAAAGGAAGACTTATACTCACCACCGTGTGGAAGACATATACCCATTAGCCAGCAGCAGAATCGTATTCCCACCACCGTGTGGAAGATACGCATACTCACTAGGCAATGGAAGACTTCTACCCTCCACCGTGTAGAAGACATATACCCATTAGCCAGCGGCCGACTCGTATTCCCACCACCGTGTACAAGACATATACCCATCAGCCAGTGGCAAACTCGTATTCCCACCACTGTGTGGAAGAAACGCATACTCATTAAGCAAAGGAAGACTTATACTCACCACCGTGTGGAAGACATATACCCATTAGCCAGTGGCAGACTCGTATTCTCACCACCGTGTGGAAGAAACGCATACTCACTAGGCAATGGAAGACTTATACTCACAACCGTGTGGAAGACATATACCCATTAGCCAGCAGAAGAATCGTATTCCCACTACCGTGTGGAAGAAACGCAGACTCACTAGGCAATGGAAGACTTATACTCACAACCGTGTGGAAGACATATACCCATTAGCCAGCGGCAGACTCGTATTCCCACCACCGTGTGGAAGAAACGCATACTCACTAGGCAATGGAAGACTTATGCTCACAACCGTGTGGAAGACATATACCCATTAGCCAGTGGCAGACTCGTATTCCCACCATAGTGCGGAAGAAACGGATACTCACTAGGCAACGGAAGACTTATACTCATCACCGTGTGGAAGACATATACCCATTAGCCAGTGGTCGACTCGTATTCCCACCACCGTGTACAAGACATATACCCATCAGCCAGTGGCAAACTCATATTCCAACCACTGTGTGGAAGAAACGCATACTCACTAAGCGACGGAAGACTTATACTCACCACCGTGTGGAAGACATATACCCATCAGCCAGTGGCAAACTCATATTCCAACCCCTGTGTGGAAGAAACGCATACTCACTAAGCGACGGAAGACTTATACTCACCACCGTGTGGAAGACATATACCCATCAGCCAGTGGCAAACTCATATTCCAACCCCTGTGTGGAAGAAACGCATACTCACTAAGCGACGGAAGACTTATACTCACCACCGTGTGGAAGACATATACCCATCAGCCAGTGGCAAACTCATATTCCAACCACTGTGTGGAAGAAACGCATACTCACTAAGCAACGAAAGACTTATACTCACCACCGTGTGGAAGACATATACCCATTAGCCAGTGGCAAACTCGTATTCCCACCACCGCGTGGAAGAAACGCATACTCACTAGGCAATGGAAGACTTATGCCACCACCGTGTGGAAAACATATACCCATTAGCCAGTGGCAGACTCGTATTCCCACCATCGTGTGGAAGAAACGCATACTCACTAAGCAACGGAAGGCTTATGCTCACCACCGTGTGGAAGACATATACGCATTAGCTAGTGGCAGACTCGTATTCCCGCCATCGTGTGGAAGAAACGCATACTCACTAAGCAACGGAAGGCTTATGCTCACCACCGTGTGGAAGACATATACGCATTAGCTAGTGGCAGACTCGTATTCCCGCCATCGTGTGGAAGAAACGCATACTCACTAAGCAACGGAAGGCTTATGCTCACCACCGTGTGGAAGACATATACGCATTAGCTAGTGGCAGACTCGTATTCCCGCCATCGTGTGGAAGAAACGCATACTCACTAAGCAACGGAAGGCTTATGCTCACCACCGTGTGGAAGACATATACGCATTAGCTAGTGGCAGACTCGTATTCCCGCCATCGTGTGGAAGAAACGCATACTCACTAAGCAACGGAAGGCTTATGCTCACCACCGTGTGGAAGACATATACGCATTAGCTAGTGGCAGACTCGTATTCCCGCCATCGTGTGGAAGAAACGCATACTCACTAAGCAACGGAAGGCTTATGCTCACCACCGTGTGGAAGACATATACGCATTAGCTAGTGGCAGACTCGTATTCCCGCCATCGTGTGGAAGAAACGCATACTCACTAAGCAACGGAAGGCTTATGCTCACCACCGTGTGGAAGACATATACGCATTAGCTAGTGGCAGACTCGTATTCCCGCCATCGTGTGGAAGAAACGCATACTCACTAAGCAACGGAAGGCTTATGCTCACCACCGTGTGGAAGACATATACGCATTAGCTAGTGGCAGACTCGTATTCCCGCCATCGTGTGGAAGAAACGCATACTCACTAAGCAACGGAAGGCTTATGCTCACCACCGTGTGGAAGACATATACGCATTAGCTAGTGGCAGACTCGTATTCCCGCCATCGTGTGGAAGAAACGCATACTCACTAAGCAACGGAAGGCTTATGCTCACCACCGTGTGGAAGACATATACGCATTAGCTAGTGGCAGACTCGTATTCCCGCCATCGTGTGGAAGAAACGCATACTCACTAAGCAACGGAAGGCTTATGCTCACCACCGTGTGGAAGACATATACGCATTAGCTAGTGGCAGACTCGTATTCCCGCCATCGTGTGGAAGAAACGCATACTCACTAAGCAACGGAAGGCTTATGCTCACCACCGTGTGGAAGACATATACGCATTAGCTAGTGGCAGACTCGTATTCCCGCCATCGTGTGGAAGAAACGCATACTCACTAAGCAACGGAAGGCTTATGCTCACCACCGTGTGGAAGACATATACGCATTAGCTAGTGGCAGACTCGTATTCCCGCCATCGTGTGGAAGAAACGCATACTCACTAAGCAACGGAAGGCTTATGCTCACCACCGTGTGGAAGACATATACGCATTAGCTAGTGGCAGACTCGTATTCCCGCCATCGTGTGGAAGAAACGCATACTCACTAAGCAACGGAAGGCTTATGCTCACCACCGTGTGGAAGACATATACGCATTAGCTAGTGGCAGACTCGTATTCCCGCCATCGTGTGGAAGAAACGCATACTCACTAAGCAACGGAAGGCTTATGCTCACCACCGTGTGGAAGACATATACGCATTAGCTAGTGGCAGACTCGTATTCCCGCCATCGTGTGGAAGAAACGCATACTCACTAAGCAACGGAAGGCTTATGCTCACCACCGTGTGGAAGACATATACGCATTAGCTAGTGGCAGACTCGTATTCCCGCCATCGTGTGGAAGAAACGCATACTCACTAAGCAACGGAAGGCTTATGCTCACCACCGTGTGGAAGACATATACGCATTAGCTAGTGGCAGACTCGTATTCCCGCCATCGTGTGGAAGAAACGCATACTCACTAAGCAACGGAAGGCTTATGCTCACCACCGTGTGGAAGACATATACGCATTAGCTAGTGGCAGACTCGTATTCCCGCCATCGTGTGGAAGAAACGCATACTCACTAAGCAACGGAAGGCTTATGCTCACCACCGTGTGGAAGACATATACGCATTAGCTAGTGGCAGACTCGTATTCCCGCCATCGTGTGGAAGAAACGCATACTCACTAAGCAACGGAAGGCTTATGCTCACCACCGTGTGGAAGACATATACGCATTAGCTAGTGGCAGACTCGTATTCCCGCCATCGTGTGGAAGAAACGCATACTCACTAAGCAACGGAAGGCTTATGCTCACCACCGTGTGGAAGACATATACGCATTAGCTAGTGGCAGACTCGTATTCCCGCCATCGTGTGGAAGAAACGCATACTCACTAAGCAACGGAAGGCTTATGCTCACCACCGTGTGGAAGACATATACGCATTAGCTAGTGGCAGACTCGTATTCCCGCCATCGTGTGGAAGAAACGCATACTCACTAAGCAACGGAAGGCTTATGCTCACCACCGTGTGGAAGACATATACGCATTAGCTAGTGGCAGACTCGTATTCCCGCCATCGTGTGGAAGAAACGCATACTCACTAAGCAACGGAAGGCTTATGCTCACCACCGTGTGGAAGACATATACGCATTAGCTAGTGGCAGACTCGTATTCCCGCCATCGTGTGGAAGAAACGCATACTCACTAAGCAACGGAAGGCTTATGCTCACCACCGTGTGGAAGACATATACGCATTAGCTAGTGGCAGACTCGTATTCCCGCCATCGTGTGGAAGAAACGCATACTCACTAAGCAACGGAAGGCTTATGCTCACCACCGTGTGGAAGACATATACGCATTAGCTAGTGGCAGACTCGTATTCCCGCCATCGTGTGGAAGAAACGCATACTCACTAAGCAACGGAAGGCTTATGCTCACCACCGTGTGGAAGACATATACGCATTAGCTAGTGGCAGACTCGTATTCCCGCCATCGTGTGGAAGAAACGCATACTCACTAAGCAACGGAAGGCTTATGCTCACCACCGTGTGGAAGACATATACGCATTAGCTAGTGGCAGACTCGTATTCCCGCCATCGTGTGGAAGAAACGCATACTCACTAAGCAACGGAAGGCTTATGCTCACCACCGTGTGGAAGACATATACGCATTAGCTAGTGGCAGACTCGTATTCCCGCCATCGTGTGGAAGAAACGCATACTCACTAAGCAACGGAAGGCTTATGCTCACCACCGTGTGGAAGACATATACGCATTAGCTAGTGGCAGACTCGTATTCCCGCCATCGTGTGGAAGAAACGCATACTCACTAAGCAACGGAAGGCTTATGCTCACCACCGTGTGGAAGACATATACGCATTAGCTAGTGGCAGACTCGTATTCCCGCCATCGTGTGGAAGAAACGCATACTCACTAAGCAACGGAAGGCTTATGCTCACCACCGTGTGGAAGACATATACGCATTAGCTAGTGGCAGACTCGTATTCCCGCCATCGTGTGGAAGAAACGCATACTCACTAAGCAACGGAAGGCTTATGCTCACCACCGTGTGGAAGACATATACGCATTAGCTAGTGGCAGACTCGTATTCCCGCCATCGTGTGGAAGAAACGCATACTCACTAGGCAATGGAAGACTTATACTCACAACCGTGTGGAAGACATATACCTATTAGCCAGCAGTAGACTCGTATTCCCACCACCATGTGGAAGAACGCATACTCACTAGGCAATGGAAGACTTATGCTCACTACCGTCTGGAAGACATATACCCATTAGCCAGTGGCAGACTCGTATTCCCACCATAGTGTGGAAGAAACGCCTACTCACTAGGCAACGGAAGCCTTATACTCACCACCGTGTGGAAGACATATACGCATTAACCAGTGGCAGACTCGTATTCCTACCATCGTGTGGAAGAAACGCATACTCACTAGGCAACGGAAGGCTTATACTCACCACCGTGTGGAAGACATATACCCATTAGCCAGTGGCAGACTCGTATTCCCACCATAGTGTGGAAGAAACGCCTACTCACTAGGCAACGGAAGACTTATACTCACCACCGTGTGGAAGACATATACGCATTAACCAGTGGCAGACTCGTATTCCTACCATCGTGTGGAAGAAACGCATACTCACTAGGCAATGGAAGACTTATACCCTCCACCGTGTAGAAGATATATACCCATTAGCCAGTGGCCGACTCGTATTCCCACCACCGTGTACAAGACATATACCCATCAGCCAGTGGCAAACTCATATTCCAACCACTGTGTGGAAGAAACGCATACTCACTAAGCAACGGAAGGCTTATACTCACCACCGTGTGGAAGACATATACCCATTAGCCAGTGGCAGACTCGTATTCCCACCACCGTGTGGAAGAAACGCATACTCACTAGGCAATGGAAGACTTATACTCACAACCGTGTGGAAGACATATACCCATTAGCTAGTAGCAGACTCGTATTCCCACTACCGTGTGGAAGAAACGCATACTCACTAGGCAATGGAAGATTTATGCCACCACCATGTGGAAAACATATACCCATTAGCCAGTGGCAAACTCGTATTCCCACCACCGTTTGGAAGAAACGCATACTCACTAGGCAATGGAAGACTTATGCTCACTACCGTGTGGAAGACATATACCCATTAGCCAGTGGCAGACTCGTATTCCCACTACCGTGTGGAAGACATATACCCATTAGCCAGTGGCAGACTCGTATTCCCACCATAGTGTGGAAGAAACGCCTACTCACTAGCCAACGGAAGACTTATACTCACCACCGTGTGGAAGACATATACGCATTAACAAGTGGCAGACTCGTATTCCTACCATCGTGTGGAAGAAACGCATACTCACTAGGCAATGGAAGACTTATACCCTCCACCGTGTAGAAGATATATACCCATTAGCCAGTGGCCGACTCGTATTCCCACCACCGTGTACAAGACATATACCCATTACCAGTGGCAAACTCATATTCCAACCACTGTGTGGAAGAAACGCATACTCACTAAGCAACGGAAGGCTTATACTCACCACCGTGTGGAAGACATATACCCATTAGCCAGTGGCAGACTCGTATTCTCACCACCGTGTGGAAGAAACGCATACTCACTAGGCAATGGAAGACTTATACTCACAACCGTGTGTAAGCCATATACCCATTAGCCAGTAGCAGACTCGTATTCCCACTACCGTGTGGAAGAAACGCAAACTCACTAGGCAATGGAAGACTTATACTCACAACCGTGTGGAAGACATATACCCATTAGCCAGCGGCAGACTCGTATTCCCACCACCGTGTGGAAGAAACGCATACTCACTAGGCAATGGAAGACTTATGCCACCACCGTGTGGAAAACATATACCCATTAGCCAGTGGCAAACTCGTATTCTCACCACCGTGTGGAAGAAACGCATACTCACGAGGCAATGGAAGACTTATACTCACAACCGTGTAGAAGACATATACCCATTAGCCAGTGGCCGACTCGTATTCCCACCACCGTGTACAAGACATATACCCATCAGCCAGTGGCAAACTCATATTCCAACCACTGTGTGGAAGAAACGCATACTCACTAAGCAACGGAAGGCTTATACTCACCACCGTGTGGAAGACATATACCCATTAGCCAGTAGCAGACTCGTATTCTCACCACCGTGTGGAAGAAACGCATACTCACGAGGCAATGGAAGACTTATACTCACAACCGTGTAGAAGACATATACCCATTAGCCAGTGGCCGACTCGTATTCCCACCACCGTGTACAAGACATATACCCATCAGCCAGTGGCAAACTCATATTCCAACCACTGTGTGGAAGAAACGCATACTCACTAAGCAACGGAAGGCTTATACTCACCACCGTGTGGAAGACATATACCCATTAGCCAGTAGCAGACTCGTATTCTCACCACCGTGTGGAAGAAACGCATACTCACGAGGCAATGGAAGACTTATACTCACAACCGTGTAGAAGACATATACCCATTAGCCAGTGGCCGACTCGTATTCCCACCACCGTGTACAAGACATATACCCATCAGCCAGTGGCAAACTCATATTCCAACCACTGTGTGGAAGAAACGCATACTCACTAAGCAACGGAAGGCTTATACTCACCACCGTGTGGAAGACATATACCCATTAGCCAGTAGCAGACTCGTATTCTCACCACCGTGTGGAAGAAACGCATACTCACGAGGCAATGGAAGACTTATACTCACAACCGTGTAGAAGACATATACCCATTAGCCAGTGGCCGACTCGTATTCCCACCACCGTGTACAAGACATATACCCATCAGCCAGTGGCAAACTCATATTCCAACCACTGTGTGGAAGAAACGCATACTCACTAAGCAACGGAAGGCTTATACTCACCACCGTGTGGAAGACATATACCCATTAGCCAGTAGCAGACTCGTATTCCCACTACCGTGTGGAAGAAACGCATACTCACTAGGCAATGGAAGACTTATACTCACAACCGTGTAGAAGACATATACCCATTAGCCAGCGGCAGACTCATATTCCCACCACCGTGTGGAAGAAACGCATACTCACTAGGCAATGGAAGATTTATGCCACCACCATGTGGAAAACATATACCCATTAGCCAGTGGCAAACTCGTATTCCCACCACCGTGTGGAAGAAACGCATACTCACTAGGCAATGGAAGACTTATGCTAACAACCGTGTGGAAGACATATACCCATTTGCCAGTGGCAGACTCGTATTCCCACCATCGTGTGGAAGAAACGCATACTCACTAGGCAATAGAAGACTTATACCCACAACAGTATTGAAGACATATACCCATTAGCCAGTGGCAGACTCGTATTCCCACCATCGTGTGGAAGAAACGCATACTCACTAGGAAATAAAAGACTTATATCCACAACAGTATTGAAGACATATACCCATTAGCCAGTGGCAGACTTGTATTCTCACCACCGTGTGGAAGAAACGCATACTCACTAGGCAATGGAAGACTTATACTCACAACCGTGTGGAAAACATATACCCATTAGCCAGGGGCAGACTCGTATTCCCACCACCGTGGGGAAGAAACGCATACTCACTAGGCAATGGAAGACTTATACTCACAACCGTGTGGAAAACATATACCCATTAGCCAGGGGCAGACTCGTATTCCCACCACCGTGGGGAAGAAACGCATACTCACTAGGCAATGGAAGACTTATACTCACAACCGTGTGGAAGACATATACCCATTAGCCAGCGGCAGACTCATATTCCCACCACCGTGTGGAAGAAACGCATACTCACTAGGCAATGGAAGATTTATGGCACCACCATGTGGAAAACATATACCCATTAGCCAGTGGCAAACTCGTATTCCCACCACCGTGTGGAAGAAACGCATACTCACTAGGCAATGGAAGACTTATACTCACAACCGTGTGGAAGACATATACCTATTAGCCGGCGGCAGACTCGTATTCCCACCACCGTGTGGAAGAAACGCATACTCACTAGGCAATGGAAGACTTATGCTCACAACCGTGTGGAAGACATATCCCCATTAGCCAGCGGCAGACTCGTATTCCCACCGCCGTGTGGAAGAAACGCATACTCACTAGGCAATGCAAGACTTATGCTCACAACCGTGTGGAAAACATATACCCATTAGCCAGTGACAGACTCGTATTCCCACCATCGTGTGGAAGAAACGCATACTCACTAGGCAATGGAAGACTTATACTCACAACCGTGTGGAAGACATATACCTATTAGCCAGCGGCAGACTCGTATTCCCACCACCGTGTGGAAGAAACGCATACTCACTAGGCAATGCAAGACTTATGCTCACAACCGTGTGGAAAACATATACCCATTAGCCAGTGACAGACTCGTATTCCCACCATAGTGTGGAAGAAATGCATACTCACTAGGCAACGGAAGACTTATACTCACCACCGTGTGGAAGACATATACCCATTAGCTAGTGGCAGACTCGTATTCCCACCATCGTGTGGAAGAAATGCATACTCACTAGGCAACGGAAGACTTATACTCACCACCGTGTGGAAGACATATACCCATTAGCTAGTGGCAGACTCGTATTCCCACCATTGTGTGGAAGAAACGCACACTCACTAGGCAATGGAAGACTTATACCCTCCACCGTGTAGAAGACATATACCCATTAGCCAGTGGCCGACTCGTATTCCCACCACCGTGTACAAGACATATACCCATCAGCCAGTGGCAAACTCATATTCCAACCACTGTGTGGAAGAAACGCATACTCACTAAGCAACGGAAGACTTATACTCACCACCGTGTGGAAGACATATACGCATTAACTAGTGGAAGACTTGTATTCCCACCATCGTGTGGAAGAAACGCATACTCCCTAGGCAATAAAAGACTTATACCCACAACAGTATTGAAGACATATACCCATTAGCCAGTGGCAAACTCGTATTCCCACCACCGTGTGGAAGAAACGCATACTCACTAGGCAATGGAAGACTTATGCCACCACCGTGTGGAAAACATATACCATTAGCCAGTGGCAGACTCGTATTCCCACCATCGTGTGGAAGAAACGCATACTCACTAGGCAATAAAAGACTTATACCCACAACAGTATTGAAGACATATACCCATTAGCCAGTGGCAGACTCGTATTCTCACCACCGTGTGGAAGAAACGCATACTCACTAGGCAATGGAAGACTTATACTCACAACAATGTGGAAGACATATACCCATTAGCCAGCAGCAGACTCGTATTCCCACTACCATGTGGAAGAAACGCATACTCACTAGGCAATGGAAGACTTATAATCACAACCGTGTGGAAGACATATACCCATTAGCCAGCGGCAGACTCGTATTCCCACCACCGTGAGGAAGAAACGCATACTCACTAGGCAATGGAAGACTTATGCCACCACCATGTGGAAAACATATACCCATTAGCCAGTGGCAAACTCGTATTCCCACCACCGTGTGGATGAAACGCATACTCACTAGGCAATGGAAGACTTATGCTCACAACCGTGTGGAAGACATATACCTATTAGCCAGCGGCAGACTCGTATTCCCACCACCGTGTGGAAGAAACGCATACTCACTAGGCAATGGAAGACTTATGCTCACAACCGTGTGGAAGACATATACCCATTAGCCAGTGGCAAACTCGTATTCCCACCATAGTGTGGAAGAAACGCCTACTCACTAGGCAACGGAAGACTTATACTCACCACCGTGTGGAAGACATATACGCATTAACTAGTGGCAGACTCGTATTCCTACCATCGTGTGGAAGAAACGCCTACTCCCTAGGCAACGGAAGACTTATCCTCCCCACCGTGTGGAAGACATATCCCCATTAGCCAGTGGCCGACTCGGATTCCCACCACCGTGTACAAGACATATACCCATTAACTAGTGGCAGACTCGTATTCCTACCATCGTGTGGAAGAAACGCCTACTCCCTAGGCAACGGAAGACTTATCCTCCCCACCGTGTGGAAGACATATACCCATTAGCCAGTGGCCGACTCGTATTCCCACCACCGTGTACAAGACATATACCCATCAGCCAGTGGCAAACTCATATTCCAACCACTGTGTAGAAGAAACGCATACTCACTAAGCAACGGAAGGCTTATACTCACCACCGTGTGGAAGACATATACCCATTAGCCAGTGGCAGACTCGTATTCTCACCACCGTGTGGAAGAAACGCATACTCACTAGGCAATGGAAGACTTATACTCACAAACGTGTGGAAGACATATACCCATTAGCTAGTAGCAGACTCGTATTCCCACTACCGTGTGGAAGAAACGCATACTCACTAGGCAATGGAAGACTTATACTCACCACCGTGTGGAAGACATATACGCATTAACTAGTGGCAGACTCGTATTCCTACCATCGTGTGGAAGAAACGCATACTCACTAGGCAATAAAAGACTTATACCCACAACAGTATTGAAGACATATACCCATTAGCCAGTGGCAGACTCGTATTCTCACCACCGTGTGGAAGAAACGCATACTCACTAGGCAATAAAAGACTTATACCCACAACAGTATTGAAGACATATACCCATTAGCCAGTGGCAGACTCGTATTCTCACCACCGTGTGGAAGAAACGCATACTCACTAGGCAATGGAAGATTTATGCCACCACCATGTGGAAATCATATACCCATTAGCCAGTGGCAAACTCGTATTCCCACCACCGTGTGGAAGAAACGCATACTCACTAGGCAATGGAAGACTTATACTCACAACCGTGTGGAAGACATATACCTATTAGCCAGCGGCAGACTCGTATTCCCACCACCGTGTGGAAGAAACGCATACTCACTAAGCAACGGAAGGCTTATACTCACCACCGTGTGGAAGACATATACGCATTAGCCAGTGGCAGACTCGTATTCTCACCACCGTGTGGAAGAAACGCATACTCACTAGGCAATGGAAGACTTATACTCACAACCGTGTGGAAGACATATACCTATTAGCCAGCGGCAGACTCGTATTCCCACCACCGTGTGGAAGAAACGCATACTCACTAGGCAATGGAAGACTTATACTCACAACCGTGTGGAAGACATATACCCATTAGCCAGTAGCAGACTCGTATTCCCACTACCGTGTGGAAGAAACGCATACTCACTATGCAATGGAAGACTTATACTCACAACCGTGTGGAAGACATATACCCATTAGCCAGCGGCAGACTCATATTCCCACCACCGTGTGGAAGAAACGCATACTCACTAGGCAATAAAAGACTTATACCCACAACAGTATTGAAGACATATACCCATTAGCCAGTGGCAGACTCGTATTCTCACCACCGTGTGGAAGAAACGCATACTCACTAGGCAATGGAAGACTTATACTCACAACCGTGTGGAAGACATATACCTATTAGCCAGCGGCAGACTCGTATTCCCACCACCGTGTGGAAGAAACGCATACTCACTAGGCAATGGAAGACTTATGCTCACAACCGTGTGGAAGACATATATCCATTAGCCAGTGGCAGACTCGTATTCCCACCATAGTGTGGAAGAAACGCATACTCACTAGGCAATGGAAGACTTATACTCACAACCGTCTGGAAGACATATACCCATTAGCCAGCGGCAGACTCGTATTCCCACCACCGTGTGGAAGAAACGCATACTCACTAGGCAATGGAAGACTTATGCCACCACCATGTGGAAAACATATACCCATTAGCCAGTGGCAAACTCGTATTCCCACCACCGTGTGGATGAAACGCATACTCACTAGGCAATGGAAGACTTATACTCACAACCGTGTGGAAGACATATACCTATTAGCCAGCGGCAGACTCGTATTCCCACCACCGTGTGGAAGAAACGCATACTCACTAGGCAATGGAAGACTTATGCCACCACGGGAAAACATATACCCATTAGCCAGTGGCAAACTCGTATTCCCACCGCCGTGTGGATGAAACGCATACTCACTAGGCAATGGAAGACTTATGCTCACAACCGTGTGGAAGACATATACCCATTAGCCAGTGGCAGACTCGTATTCTCACCACCGTGTGGAAGAAACGCATACTCACTAGGCAATGGAAGACTTATGCCACCACGGGAAAACATATACCCATTAGCCAGTGGCAAACTCGTATTCCCACCGCCGTGTGGATGAAACGCATACTCACTAGGCAATGGAAGACTTATACTCACAACCGTGTGGAAGACATATACCTATTAGCCAGCGGCAAACTCGTATTCCCACCACCGTGTACACGACATATACCCATCAGCCAGTGGCCGACTCGTATTCCCACCACCGTCTGGAAGAAACGCATACTCACTAGGCAATGGAAGACTTATACTCACAACCGTGTGGAAGACATATACCTATTAGCCAGCGGCAAACTCGTATTCCCACCACCGTGTGGAAGAAACGCATACTCACTAAGCAATGGAAGACTTATGCTCACAACCGTGTGGAAAACATATACCCATTAGCCAGTGGCAGACTCTTATTCCCACCATAGTGTGGAAGAAATGCATACTCACTAGGCAACGGAAGACTTATACTCACCACCGTGTGGAAGACATATACCCATTAGCTAGGGGCAGACTCGTATTCCCACCACCGTGTGGAAGAAACGCATACTCACTAGGCATTGGAAGACTTATACTCACAACCGTGTGGAAAACATATACCCATTAGCCAGTGGCAGACTCGTATTCTCACCACCGTGTGGAAGAAACGCATACTCACTAAGCAACGGAAGACTTATACTCACCACCGTGTGGAAGACATATACCCATCAGCCAGTGGCAAACTCATATTCCAACCACTGTGTGGAAGAAACGCATACTCACTAAGCAACGGAAGACTTATACTCACCACCGTGTGGAACACATATACCCATTAGCCAATGGCAAACTCGTATTCCCACCACCGTGTGGAAGAAACGCATACTCACTAGGCAATGGAAGACTTATGCCACCACCGTGTGGAAAACATATATCCATTAGCCAGTGGCAGACTCGTATTCCCACCATCGTGTGGAAGAAACGCATACTCACTAGGCAATAAAAGACTTATACCCACAACAGTATTGAAGACATATCCCCATTAGCCAGTGGCAGACTCGTATTCTCACCACCGTGTGGAAGAAACGCATACTCACTAGGCAATGGAAGCCTTATGCCACCACCGTGTGGAAAACATATATCCATTAGCCAGTGGCAGACTCGTATTCCCACCATCGTGTGGAAGAAACGCATACTCACTAGGCAATAAAAGACTTATACCCGCAACAGTATTGAAGACATATACCCATTAGCCAGTGGCAGACTCGTATTCTCACCACCGTGTGGAAGAAACGCATACTCACTAGGCAATGGAAGACTTATACCCCCCACCGTGTGGAAGACATATACCCATTAGCCAGTGGCAAACTCGTATTCCCACCACCGTGTGGAAGAAACGCATACTCACTAGGCAATGGAAGTTGGTTTGTGTTCATATGTGAGATGAACACTTCGTTTGGTTGCTTTGAGTGATGTTGGAGTATGAGGTTGTGATGGTGGTTCGGTTGTTGTTGTTGGTGGTTGTTGGTTGGAGTTGACTATTGTGCTACTATTGACTATGGTTTGACTGTGCTACTATTGACTTCTGACTTTGGACTTCGGTCCCTGTGATTGGGCTCATCACCCCTGTGTACCGGTTTTCCGGGTTTGGCTCTTGACCACTGACTTTGGGTTGGTCACCCCTGTGTACCGGTTTTTCCGGGATTGACTCTTGACTCCTGACTTCTGACTATGTGGTTTGACTTGGTTTGGTGGTTGGGTTGACTTGGTTTGGAGGTTGGAGTTGGGGTTCCTTCTTGGTCCGTTTTATGAGCTCTTTATGCTAATTCGGTCGATACCTTATGGATCTCGGTTATGGTTCGTTATTGCATTATGCTTTGTTGTTGGTTATTGGCTTTGTTTGACTGAGTCTTGGTTTGTGATTCGTTCAGCTTATTATTGTTGAGTATCGTTTTCAACTACTGAACAGTTCGTTGGTGTTTATATTCTATATGGGTGTGTAAACCTATTTACAAGCTTATGTATATCTATATCTCCTTGCGGGTGTGAATGGTGGTTGCTTAGCATTCTTTTGCTAATGGTTCTTTGTGTGTTTTCCAGGTATGGAGTAGTTATGCGAGAGCGCGCTAGAGCTTTCCTTATGAGGATGTTTAGCCTTAGTTTACCTTGTTTAGACTTTGGTTTTGGCTTGTGTGCCTTGAGATATTATTAGTATACTCTGGATTAGTGGTTTAAGTACTTTCGATGATTGTGGTTTATGTTTTGAGAATTTTATCTTGGTTTATATCTATGACAGCTTAGTCCGTTTTATGATTAGCCTGTGCATCTAGGCTGTGTTATACCTAGATGTGGCATGACGCCCCTTAAGTTTTAAATTCGCTTCCGCTATGTTTGGTTTGTTGGTTGAGATTGGCAGCTGTTGTGTTAAGCTTTAGCTATCTCAGCCGGTGTGAGGTTGGGGGTGTCACAGTTGGTATCAGAGCCTGTGTTGAGGTCTAAGTAGAGATCCTAGGGTTGAACTTTTGAGACTCTAGGACTTGATTAAGTAGGAATTAAGATGTTTTGAGAATCCTAGGATGTGTGAATTCTAGGAATCGCGGTGAGGACACGCCTTATCTGTTTATGTTATATGTGCTTTGTTAACCTTGTTGTTTGCAGCTTGCGGCTCGTCTTCTCGGGTAAGTTTTAATCGTTTTTAGTTAAGTTGCTTCGTTTTAGTTTGCCTAGAAGCCTGCCTTAGAATAGAAATAAGTAGTCGGTGGATAAGAAACGATGGATATCCCCGTATGCGTTTGAGCAACCAGAAGAGGGGCGGCTCGTCAAAGAAGACTAATCTACGCACGGTTCGGAGTCAACGACAACCATCTACGTTCCCCGGAAGTTGGCGTACTCGCGCGTGCAGCCTCGTCTACAAAGTCTTCTCCAAACTCAAGAGTTGAAGAACAAGTTCGTACAACTGAAGTTCAACACAAGACGAAGAACGCGATAGGAGCTTGAAGACTGAAGACTCGAAGACCCTCGGCATTGAGGGAACGACAATAGCGGGTGCTGGCGCGTCAAGGAAGAGTTAAAGCACGCCAAGTAGAAGCTTCCGGATCAGCAATGAAGAGTCTCGTGCGAGCTAAACTCGGAGTTAACGTTGCATGAAGAATTATAACTCGAGGTCGTGATTAGTGGACCTTAAGGTAGTCCTACCCACCCCTGAAGCGACTACGAAGGAACGAGTTAGAAGTTGCAACCTTCAAGACAAGGAAGATCAAGTCAAGTAGAAAGGAAAAACTTGGACGCTTAAGATCCCCGAAGATAAGAAGAAATGCCATAAGCAAGTGGGGTACGACTCCGTGAAGTGAACCTCGTGTAACCTATTCGGTGTACCTTGGGAGTAACTCCTTGTGCAAGAGCTTAAAGGAAGGAACCTCGGTGGCAAGAAATAAATAAAGGAATAAGCTAAGCAAGCTAGTAGAAGACCGAAACGTCCAAAGATCAAGACCAACCGAAGGGAATCTAAAGGCTGGCTCAATCCCCGAATTTTCCTAAGTGGAGTTGGACCGTAGTGCTAATGAAGTTCCGTAGAAGACTTAATCTACCGAGCAAGTAAGCAAAGGCGCCCTTGATCGTGTTAAACGCAAAGATTAAAGTTGAGAGCTGCGTTCCACTACTTCGGATGACCAACAAGAAGAACCAATGAAGAGTGGAAAAATGGGTTGATATGTGTTCGTGCTATTGACCTGCAAGAATCGCAAGAAGAACACCAACACTTGACCGAACCATCTTACGACGAAGATTGCCAATCGAATAAATAAAGGACTTCTCGTAGAACCCTGAACGATCAAAAGGAGCAAGAATTCTTAATGCTAAAGAAGATGCACGCGTTACGTTGGCCTTAGGACCTCGATGTTTCAAAGTACAAGAAAGTAAACCCGGTTTTCAAGATCACCAGTAATCATAGGCGAATCTCCTTTCAAGATCAGGCGATACCTCCCTAGTTGAACCTACCTTTTCATGAAGCTTCCTCAGAAATCCCTCGTTCTGCACCAATCAGTCTTTAGCAATCCATCGCCTTCGACTTCTCCTGGGGTGGCAAAGGTTGTGCGTGTCGTACCTTACGAAGTAGAGCTTATCCGAATTGTAGACCCACGTTGCGTAGGAAGCAAGGTCAAGATCCGTCAATCGGTCAGAGTATCATGGTCAAATCAGCGAGCCGAGGAAATCGTTTAGAGTTGAGAGACTTCCTATCCTTCTTAAAGCCGAACCCTTCTTTGCTCCTTGCAATCCCAACTATCATTCTATCTATAAGATCCCTTCTATCTGTTCTAATCATTATTCCTATTTCTCCTTAGAAACTAAATTTTCCTTTGTTTCTTGAACCTCTAAATGCCCTCTTATTGAAACATCCCTTCTACCTGTTCTAAATCCCTATCTCATCTTAGCTTGAAACTGGATTTGTCTTTTCTTTTTGGAAAAGTGCATACCCTACCGTTAAAGAATCCTTTCTATCTTTCTAGACCTCATTGCTATCGTCCCTTGAAACCGAACCTCTCTCATTCCCTTGGAAAATTGTATATCCTTTCGTTAAGACAACCTTTCAGTTTGTTTTAAAACCTCGTTCATGATTCCTCTTGAAACTTAAATTCTTGCACCTCTTGGAGTAAGGTAAATACCCTAACGTTGGAAAACTCCTCTTGTGTTTTCAATCTCGCCCTTATCTGTTCTCGAAGCCAAGTTCTTTTCGTTCCTTCTCTGTTGTTGAAAGAACTTAATATTCTCTTGATTGAGAAATTCTTTTGATCTCTTCGAACCTCGTCCTTATTTTCTTTCAAAGACAAGCTCTTCTCTTTTCCTTAAAAGAACTTGACACCACTTTCTATTGAAAAATCATTTCCATCCGCTCGAACGTCGACCTTGTGTGCTTCTTGAAAATACCTTGTGCAAGGTGACAACCGCATTCCCTAAGTCGCAACCTTGATAACTCTTGATTCTATTCTTAATCAACGACTGTTCTTAAACCTTACACCTTAAACCTTTCATTCTCTTTCCTTGTTGGGTCAACGTTTTTCTTAATAAGCATACCTTCTATAAATGTTTTCCTCTATATACTACCGTACTAGTTTTAACCTTCTGTCCCCAATGCGAATTATCCTTATGGAATGGTTCTGAGTTGGATCTTTCAAGAAATGGAGTTCGCCTAAGCTGTCAAAAGGTTAAAGCAAAGAAGTGTAGCAGCCCGTTCAGTTGGGAAGATTTGGTAAATCAAGTGACCCTAAGATCGTAGCGTCTACATGTGTCATCGGAAAAGTTGAGTTGGTTCAAGAAAGAGTGAAAGCTGCCCACGACCGATAGGAGACATATGCCGACCAAGTTAGACCAGATGCGTGATGCGTTCGCTTTTTGCTGCTGAAGATATATGTGCATGATGCGCTTCGTGATATCCACTTGGAAGTCGTAACGTTCGAAGATGCTCTATCTTATGAAGAGAAGCTAACAAGAATTTTGGTCACCCAGTCAAGAGAAGTGCACCGGTAAGCAATGAAGTCCGTGAAGGCGGTGTGATCCAACCACGTGGCCAAAGGAGCGACCTTGGATATGGGGGATGTGATGAGAAATCAGTTCCAAGCAGTTCGGCATGAGGAGGTCACCCAGTTCAGTTGATAGCTTCCATGCATATGTTAGATCTTTGTTAGGAATCCTTTTTACCTAAGTAAGTAGCTAGTTTAGTTCTTGCATGCTAGTTTGGGTTGGGTAGGTTATAAGTTTAGAATGTTAGAGGTGTAGTATGTGCTTGAGCTTAGTTGCGTGTTAGTATGTTTTTGAGTTTAGGACTAGTTGAGCAATCGTTCTCTTTTCAGTCTTCCGTTGAATCTTTGTTCCTTTGAATCGTTCTGTTTCAAGTTCCAGTGAGCTTTGAGCTTCGGGGACGAAGCTCCTTTTAAGGGGGGTAGAGTGTAACACCCCGTAAATTCGTTCAAGCCTTTCGTTCGATAATTAATTCCTTGGGCAATTTAATTTAATTCCAATTGGGCTAAGTCCTTCAATTTGATATATATATATATATATATATATATATATATATATATATATATATATAT
>NC_044916.1:23689317-23744113 GCF_003576645.1 Ipomoea triloba | reverse complement strand
TTTCAAGTAAAGGTTGCTCTTTTAAGCTTGGTTGGGAGTGGGTAAGTGCATCTATCCTAGAATCCATCTTGCATTTTGTGTTTTAGATAGTCTTTTTACATACTCTTATAAGTGTTCTTTTGGGGTTCTTTGGGAAAAAGATGATCAAGGTGAAGGTGGGGCTTTGTGAGCTAGCAAAAGGCTTGTTGGAATAGGAAAAGTTCTTTGAGGTAACCATCCATGTCCATCAAATCTATTTTGTTCACCTATTCTATATATGATGTTCTTGGTGTTGGAAATCCTGAAAATTCTTGTTGTTAGCCTATTTCTTGGATGTATTTTGTTGGTTTTCATCTTGATCTTTTGCCTTGTGTTGTATGATCAATGATGTTATGGNTTTCAAGTAAAGGTTGCTCTTTTAAGCTTGGTTGGGAGTGGGTAAGTGCATCTATCCTAGAATCCATCTTGCATTTTGTGTTTTAGATAGTCTTTTTACATAATCTTATAAGTGTTCTTTTGGGGTTCTTTGGGAAAAAGATGATCAAGGTGAAGGTGGGGCTTTGTGAGCTAGCAAAAGGCTTGTTGGAATAGGAAAAGTTCTTTGAGGTAACCATCCATGTCCATCAAATCTATTTTGTTCACCTATTCTATATATGATGTTCTTGGTGTTGGAAATCCTGAAAATTCTTGTTGTTAGCCTATTTCTTGGATGTATTTTGTTGGTTTTCATCTTGATCTTTTGCCTTGTGTTGTATGATCAATGATGTTATGGATTTCCTTACTTTTGGACTCTAAATTGGATGAAATGTGAGTGTATTTGGTCTGATTTTGTATTCTGGAAGTTGGATTTGTTCATGTCTGTTCTCGGTTCTGGAATCTGGAAATTGGGTTGGCCTTGCGGAAGACCTGGACGGCACAATGTAACCCGCGAGGGCGATCCGCAAGGTGGCGACGGTGGTGTCGGGCGGAGGGGAGAGGCCCGTTGAGGGAGACCGTCTCCTCTTGGCGGAGGAGGTCGGCGGAGAGGTGTGCTCCGTTGCGGTGTTCCGTTAGGCCACTGGGAATTGATTTCCAGTGAGCAGTTTCGCTGTTGTTGTTGTCTGTTGTTCTCCTTTGTTCTGATTATTGTTGGATTGTTTTGTTGGGTATTTTACCATGTCTTTGGAGTATTTATTCATGTCATTTATTGGGTATTTGATACCATAGTTTGGAGTATTGATTCATGTCTTTGGTTTCCATTTTTGGTATTCTTGATCTATTGATCCTTTGATTCATTATCTGGGAGTTGGTTTGTGTTCATATTTGAGATGAACACTTTGTTTTGGTTGCTTTGAGTGATGTTGGAGTATGAGGTTGTGATGGTGGTTTGGTTGAGGTTGTTGGTGGTTGTTGGCTACTATTGACTGTGCTACTATTGACTTCTGACTTTGGACTTCGGTCCCTGTGATTGGGTTGATTACCCCTGTGATTGGACTTCGGTCCCTGTGATTGGACTGTCGGTCCCTGTGATTGGACTTCGGTCCCTGTGATTGGACTTCGGTCCCTGTGATTGGGCTCATCACCCCTGTGTACCGGTTTTCCGGGTTTGGCTCTTGACCACTGACTTTGGGTTGGTCACCCCTGTGTACCGGTTTTTCCGGGATTGACTCTTGACTCCTGACTTCTGACTATGTGGTTTGACTTGGTTTGGTGGTTGGGTTGACTTGGTTTGGAGGTTGGAGTTGGGGTTCCTTCTTGGTCCGTTTTATGAGCTCTTTATGCTAATTCGGTCGATACCTTATGGATCTCGGTTATGGTTCGTTATTGCATTATGCTTTGTTGTTGGCTATTGGCTTTGTTTGACTGAGTCTTGGTTTGTGATTCGTTCAGCTTATTATTGTTGAGTATCGTTTTCAACTACTGAACAGTTCGTTGGTGTTTATATTCTATATGGGTGTGTAAACCTATTTACAAGCTTATGTATATCTATATCCCCTTGCGGGTGTGAATGGTGGTTGCTTAGCATTCTTTTGCTAATGGTTCTTTGTGTGTTTTCCAGGTATGGAGTAGTTATGCGAGAGCGCGCTAGAGCTTTCCTTATGAGGATGTTTAGCCTTAGTTTACCTTGTTTAGACTTTGGTTTTGGCCTGTGTGCCTTGAGATATTATTAGTATACTCTGGATTAGTGGTTTGAGTACTTTCGATGATTGTGGTTTATGTTTTGAGAATTTTATCTTGGTTTATATCTATGACAGCTTAGTCCGTTTTATGATTAGCCTGTGCATCTAGGCTGTGTTATACCTAGATGTGGCATGACGCCCCTTAAGTTTTAAATTCGCTTCCGCTATGTTTGGTTTGTTGGTTGAGATTGGCAGCTGTTGTGTTAAGCTTTAGCAATCTCAGCCGGTGTGAGGTTGGGGGTGTCACACATACTCACTAGGCAATGGAAGACTTATGCTCACAACCGTGTGGAAGACATATACCCATTAGCCAGTGGCAGACTCGTATTCCCACCATAGTGTGGAAGAAACGCATACTCACTAGGCAATGGAAGACTTGTGCCACCACCGTGTGGAAAACATATACCCATTTGCCAGTGGCAGACTCGTGTTCCCACCATCGTGTGGAAGAAACGCATACTCACTAGGCAATAAAAGACTTATACCCACAACAGTATTGAAGACATATACCCATTAGCTAGTGGCAGACTCGTATTCTCACCACCGTTTACAAGACATATACCCATCAGCCAGTGGCAAACTCATATTCCAACCACTGTGTGGAAGAAACGCATACTCACTAAGCAACGGAAGACTTATACTCACCACCGTGTGGAAGACATATACCCATTAGCCAGTGGCAGACTCGTATTCCCACCACCGTGTGGAAGAAACGCATACTCACTAGGCAATGGAAGACTTATACTCACAACCGTGTGGAAGACATATACCCATTAGCCAGTGGCAGACTCGTATTCCCACCACCGTGTGGAAGAAACGCATACTCACTAGGCAATGGAAGACTTATACTCACAACCGTGTGGAAGACATATACCCATTAGCCAGTAGCAGACTCGTATTACCACTACCGTGTGGAAGAAACGCATACTCACTAGGCAATGGAAGACTTATACTCACAACCGTGTGGAAGACATATACCCATTAGCCAGCGGCAGACTCGTATTCCCACCACCGCGTGGAAGAAACGCATACTCACTAGGCAATGGAAGATTTATGCCACCACCATGTGGAAATCATATACCCATTAGCCAGTGGCAAACTCGTATTTCCACCACCGTGTGGAAGAAACGCATACTCCCTAGGCAATGGAAGACTTGTGCCACCACCGTGTGGAAAACATATACCCATTTGCCAGTGGCAGACTCGTGTTCCCACCATCGTGTGGAAGAAACGCATACTCACTAGGCAATGGAAGACTTATGCTCACAACCGTGTGGAAGACATATACCCATTAGCCAGTGGCAGACTCGTATTCTCACCACTGTGTGGAAGAAATGCATACTCACTAGGCAATGGAAGACTTATACTCACCACCGTGTGGAAGGCATATACCCATTAGCTAGTGGCAGACTCGTATTCCCCCCATCGTGTGGAAGAAACGCATACTCATTAGGCAATGGAAGACTTATACCCTCCACCGTGTAGAAGACATATACCCATTAGCCAGTGGCCGACTCGTATTCCCACCCCCGTGTACAAGACATATACCCATCAGCCAGTGGCAAACTCATATTCCAACCACTGTGTGGAAGAAACGCATACTCACTAGGCAACGGAAGACTTATCCTCACCACCGTGTGGAAGACATATACCCATTAGCTAGTGGCAGACTCGTATTCCCCCCATCGTGTGGAAGAAACGCATACTCATTAGGCAATGGAAGACTTATACCCTCCACCGTGTAGAAGACATATACCCATTAGCCAGTGGCCGACTCGTATTCCCACCCCCGTGTACAAGACATATACCCATCAGCCAGTGGCAAACTCATATTCCAACCACTGTGTGGAAGAAACGCATACTCACTAGGCAACGGAAGACTTATCCTCACCACCGTGTGGAAGACATATACCCATTAGCTAGTGGCAGACTCGTATTCCCCCCATCGTGTGGAAGAAACGCATACTCATTAGGCAATGGAAGACTTATACCCTCCACCGTGTAGAAGACATATACCCATTAGCCAGTGGCCGACTCGTATTCCCACCCCCGTGTACAAGACATATACCCATCAGCCAGTGGCAAACTCATATTCCAACCACTGTGTGGAAGAAACGCATACTCACTAGGCAACGGAAGACTTATCCTCACCACCGTGTGGAAGACATATACCCATTAGCTAGTGGCAGACTCGTATTCCCCCCATCGTGTGGAAGAAACGCATACTCATTAGGCAATGGAAGACTTATACCCTCCACCGTGTAGAAGACATATACCCATTAGCCAGTGGCCGACTCGTATTCCCACCCCCGTGTACAAGACATATACCCATCAGCCAGTGGCAAACTCATATTCCAACCACTGTGTGGAAGAAACGCATACTCACTAGGCAACGGAAGACTTATCCTCACCACCGTGTGGAAGACATATACCCATTAGCTAGTGGCAGACTCGTATTCCCCCCATCGTGTGGAAGAAACGCATACTCATTAGGCAATGGAAGACTTATACCCTCCACCGTGTAGAAGACATATACCCATTAGCCAGTGGCCGACTCGTATTCCCACCCCCGTGTACAAGACATATACCCATCAGCCAGTGGCAAACTCATATTCCAACCACTGTGTGGAAGAAACGCATACTCACTAGGCAACGGAAGACTTATCCTCACCACCGTGTGGAAGACATATACCCATTAGCTAGTGGCAGACTCGTATTCCCCCCATCGTGTGGAAGAAACGCATACTCATTAGGCAATGGAAGACTTATACCCTCCACCGTGTAGAAGACATATACCCATTAGCCAGTGGCCGACTCGTATTCCCACCCCCGTGTACAAGACATATACCCATCAGCCAGTGGCAAACTCATATTCCAACCACTGTGTGGAAGAAACGCATACTCACTAGGCAACGGAAGACTTATCCTCACCACCGTGTGGAAGACATATACCCATTAGCTAGTGGCAGACTCGTATTCCCACCATCGTGTGGAAGAAACGCATACTCACTAGGCAATGGAAGACTTATACCCTCCACAGTGTAGAAGACATATACCCATTAGCCAGTGGCCGACTCGTATTCCCACCACCGTGTACAAGACATATACCCATCAGCCAGTGGCAAACTCATATTCCAACCAATGTGTGGAAGAAACACATACCTACTAAGCAACGGAAGACTTATACCCACCACCGTGTATAATACATATACCCATTAGGCATTGGCAGATTCGTAACCACCAACGTGTGGAACAAACGCATACTCACTAGGCAATGGAAGACTTATAATCACCATCGTGTGGAAGACATATACCCATTAGCCAGTGGCAAACTCGTATTCCCACCACCGTGTGGAAGAAACGCATACTCACTAGGCAATGGAAGACTTATACCCACCACAGTGTAGAAGACATATACCCATTAGACAGTGGCAGACTCGTATTCCCACCATCGGGTGGAAGAAACGCATACTCACTAGGCAATAAAAGACTTATACCCACAACAGTATTGAAGACATATACCCATTAGCCAGTGGCAGACTCGTATTCTCACCACCGTGTGGAAGAAACGCGGACTTACTAGGCAATGGAAGACTTATACTCACAACCGTGTGGAAGACATATACCCATTAGCCAGCGGCAGACTCGTATTCCCACTACCGTGTGGAAGAAACGCACACTCACTAGGGAATGGAAGACTTATGCTCACAACCGTGTGGAAGACATATACCCATTAGCCAGCGGCAGACTCGTATTCCCACTACCGTGTGGAAGAAACGCACACTCACTAGGGAATGGAAGACTTATGCTCACTACCGTGTGGAAGACATATACCCATTAGCCAGTGGCAGACTCGTATTCCCACCATAGTGTGGAAGAAACGCCTACTCACTAGGCAACGGAAGACTTATACTCACCACCGTGTGGAAGACATATACGCATTAACTAGTGGCAAACTCGTATTCCCACCACCGTGTGGAAGAAACGCATACTCACTTGCAATGGAAGACTTATGCTCACTACCGTGTGGAAGACATATACCCATTAGCCAGTGGCAAACTCGTATTCCCACCACCGTGTGGAAGAAACGCATACTCACTAGGCAATGGAAGACTTATGCTCACAACCGTGTGGAAGACATATACCCATTAGCCAGTGGCAAACTCGTATTCCCACCGCCGTGTGGAAGAAACGCATACTCACTAGGCAATAGAAGACTTATACCCACAACAGTGTGGAAGACATATACCCATTAGCCAGTGGCAGACTCGTATTCTCACCACCGTGTGGAAGAAACGCATACTCACTAGGCAATGGAAGACTTATACTCACAACAGTGTGGAAGACATATACCCATTAGCCAGCGGCAGACTCGTATTCCCACCACCGTGTGGAAGAAACGCATACTCACTAGGCAATGGAAGACTTATGCTCACAACCGTGTGGAAGACACATACCCATTAGCCAGTGGCAGACTCGTATTCCCACCATAGTGTGGAAGAAACGCATACTCACTAGGCAATGGAAGACTTATACTCACAACCGTGTGGAAGACATATACTTATTAGCCAGCGGCAGACTGGTATTCCAAACACCGTGTGGAAGAAACGCATACTCACTAGGCAATGGAAGACTTACGTTCACAACCGTGTGGAAGACATATACCCATTAGGTAGTGGCAGACTCGTATTCCCACCATAGTGTGGAAGAAACGCATACTCACTAGGCAACGGAAGACATATACTCACCACCGTGTGGAAGACATATACCCATTAGCTAGTGGCAGACTCGTATTCCCACCATCGTGTGGAAGAAACGCATACTCACTAGGCAATGGAAGACTTATACTCACCACCGTGTGGAAGACATATACCCATTAGCTAGTGGCAGACTCGTATTCCCACCATCGTGTGGAAGAAACGCATACTCACTAGGCAATGGAAGACTTATACCCTCCACAGTGTAGAAGACACATACCCATTAGCCAGTGGCCGACTCGTATTCCCACCACCGTGTACAAGACATATACCCATCAGCCAGTGGCAAACTCATATTCCAACCACTGTGTGGAAGAAATGCATACTCACTAGGCAATGGAAGACTTATACGCACAACCGTGTGGAAGACATATACTTATTAGCCAGCGGCAGACTCGTATTCCCACTACCGTGTGGAAGAAACGCATACTCACTAGGCAACGGAAGACTTATACTCACCACCGTGCGGAAGACATATACCCATTAGCCAGTGGCAACCTCGTATTCCCACCACCGTGTGGAAGAAACGCATACTCACTAGGCAACGGAAGACTTATACTCACCACCGTGCGGAAGACATATACCCATTAGCCAGTGGCAACCTCGTATTCCCACCACCGTGTGGAAGAAACGCATACTCACTAGGCAACGGAAGACTTATACTCACCACCGTGTGGAAGACATATACCCATTAGCCAGCAGCAGACTCGTATTCCCACTACCGTGTGGAAGAAACGCATACTCACTAGGCAATGGAAGACTTATACTCACAACCGTGTGGAAGACATATACTTATTAGCCAGCGGCAGACTCATATTCCCAACACCGTGTGGAAGAAACGCATACTCACTAGGCAATGGAAGACTTACGTTCACAACCGTGTGGAAGACATATACCCATTAGCTAGTGGCGTTCACAACCGTGTGGAAGACATATACCCATTAGCTAGTGGCAGACTCGTACGTGTGGAAGACATATACCCATTAGCTAGTGGCAGACTCGTATTCCCACCATAGTGTTACCCATTAGCTAGTGGCAGACTCGTATTCCCACCATAGTGTTGAAGAAACGCATACTCACTAGGCAACGGAAGACTTATACTCACCACCATGTGGAAAACATATACCCATTAGCTAGTGGCAGACTCGTATTCCCACCATCGTGTGGAAGAAACGCATACTCACTAGGCAATGGAAGACTTATACCCACCACAGTGTAGAAGACATATACCCATTAGCCAGTGGCCGACTCGTATTCCCACCACCGTGTACAAGACATATACCCATCAGCCAGTGGGAAACTCATATTCCAACCACTGTGTGGAAGAAACGCATACTCACTAAGCAACGGAAGACTTATACTCACCACCGTGTGGAAGACATATACCCATTAGCCAGTGGCAGACTCGTATTCCCACCACCGTGTGGAAGAAACGCATACTCACTAGGCAATGGAAGACTTATACTCACAACCGTGTGGAAGACATATACCCATTAGCCAGTGGCAGACTCGTATTCCCACCACCGTGTGGAAGAAACGCATACTCACTAGGCAATGGAAGACTTATACTCACAACCGTGTGGAAGACATATACCCATTAGCCAGTGGCAGACTCGTATTCCCACCACCGTGTGGAAGAAACGCATACTCACTAGGCAATGGAAGACTTATACTCACAACCGTGTGGAAGACATATACCCATTAGCTAGCAGCAGACTCGTATTCCCACTACCGTGTGGAAGAAACGCATACTCACTAGGCAATGGAAGACTTATACTCACAACCGTGTGGAAGACATATACTTATTAGCCAGCGGCAGACTCGTATTCCCAACACCGTGTGGAAGAAACGCATACTCACTAGGCAATGGAAGACTTACGTTCACAACCGTGTGGAAGACATATACCCATTAGCTAGTGGCCGACTCGTATTCCCACCGTCGTGTGGAAGAAACGCATACTCACTAGGCAATAGAAGACTTATACCCACAACAGTATTGAAGACATATACCCATTAGCCAGTGGCAGACTCGTATTCTCACCACCGTGTGGAAGAAACGCATACTCACTAGGCAATGGAAGACTTATACTCACAACCGTGTGGAAGACATATACTTATTAGCCAGCGGCAGACTCGTATTCCCAACACCGTGTGGAAGAAACGCATACTCACTAGGCAATGGAAGACTTACGTTCACAACCGTGTGGAAGACATATACCCATTAGCTAGTGGCCGACTCGTATTCCCACCGTCGTGTGGAAGAAACGCATACTCACTAGGCAATAAAAGACTTATACCCACAACAGTATTGAAGACATATACCCATTAGCTAGTGGCAGACTCGTATTCCCACCATCGTGTGGAAGAAACGCATACTCACTAGGCAATAAAAGACTTATACCCACAACAGTATTGAAGACATATACCCATTAGCTAGTGGCAGACTCGTATTCCCACCATCGTGTGGAAGAAACGCATACTCACTAGGCAATAAAAGACTTATACCCACAACAGTATTGAAGACATATACCCATTAGCTAGTGGCAGACTCGTATTCCCACCATAGTGTGGAAGAAACGCATACTCACTAGGCAACGGAAGACTTATACTCACCACCGTGTGGAAGACATATACCCATTAGCTAGTGGCCGACTCGTATTCCCACCATCGTGTGGAAGAAACGCATACTCACTAGGCAATGGAAGACTTATACCCTCCACCGTGTAGAAGACATATACCCATTAGCCAGTGGCGGACTCGTATTCCCACCACCGTGTGGAAGAAACGCATACTCACTAGGCGATAAAAGACTTATACCCACAACAGTATTGAAGACATATACCCATTAGCTAGTGGCAGACTCGTATTCTCACCACCGTGTGGAAGACATATACCTATTAGCCAGCGGCAGACTCGTATTCCCACCATCGTGTGGAAGAAACGCATACTCACTAGGCAATGGAAGACTTATACCCTCCACCGTGTAGAAGACATATACCCATTAGCCAGTGGCCGACTCATATTCCTACCACCGTGTACAAGACATATACCCATCAGCAAGTGGCAAACTCATATTCCAACCACTGTGTGGAAGAAACGCATACTCACTAGGCAATGGAAGACTTATACTCACAACCGTGTGGAAGACATATACCTATTAGCCAGCGGCAGACTCGTATTCCCTCTACCGTGTGGAAGAAACGCATACTCACTAAGCAACGGAAGGCTTATACTCACCACCGTGTGGAAGACATATACCCATTAGCCACTGGCAGACTCGTATTCCCACCACAGTGTGGAAGAAACGCATACTCACTAAGCAACGGAAGGCTTATACTCACCACCGTGTGGAAGACATATACCCATTAGCCACTGGCAGACTCGTATTCCCACCACAGTGTGGAAGAAACGCATACTCACTAAGCAACGGAAGGCTTATACTCACCACCGTGTGGAAGACATATACCCATTAGCCAGCGGCAGACTCGTATTCCCTCTACCGTGTGGAAGAAACGCATACTCACTAGGCAATGAAAGACTTATGCTCACAACCGTGTGGAAGACATATACCCATTAGCCAGTGGCAGACTTGTATTCCCACCATAGTGTGGAAGAAACGCATACTCACTAGGCAACGGAAGACTTATACTCACCACCGTGTGAAAGACATATACCCATTAGCTAGTAGCAGACTCGTATTCCCACCACCGTGTGGAAGAAACGCATACTCACTAGGCAATGGAAGACTTATGCCACCACCGTGTGGAAAACATATACCCATTTGCCAGTGGCAGACTCGTATTCCCACCATCGTGTACAAGACATATACCCATCCGCCAGTGGCAAACTCATATTCCAACCACTGTGTGGAAGAAACGCATACTCACTAGGCAATGGAAGACTTATACTCACCACCATGTGGAATACATATACCCATTAGCCATTGGCAGATTCGTACCCACCACCGTGTGGAAGAAACGCATACTCACTAGGCAATGGAAGACTTATGCCACCACCGTGTACAAGACATATACCCATCAGCCAGTGGCAAACTCATATTCCAACCAATGTGTGGAAGAAACACATACCTACTAAGCAACGGAAGACTTATACCCACCACCGTGTAGAATACATATACCCATTAGCCATTGGCAGATTCGTAACCACCACCGTGTGGAACAAACGCATACTCACTAGGCAATGGAAGACTTATACTCACCATCGTGTGGAAGACATATACCCATTAGCCAGTGGCAAACTCGTATTCCCACCACCGTGTGGAAGAAACGCATACTCACTAGGCAATGGAAGACTTATGCCACCACCGTGTGGAAAACGTATACCCATTAGCCAGTGGCAGACTCGTATTTCCACCATCGTGTGGAAGAAACGCATACTCACTAGGCAATAAAAGACTTATACCCACAACAGTATTGAAGACATATACCCATTAGCCAGTGGCAGACTCGTATTCTCACCACCGTGTGGAAGAAACGCATACTCACTAGGCAATGGAAGACTTATACTCACAACCGTGTGGAAGACATATACCCATTAGCCAGCAGCAGACTCGTATTCCCACTACCGTGTGGAAGAAACACAGACTCACTAGGCAATGGAAGACTTATACTCACAACCGTGTGGAAGACATATACCCATTAGCCAGCGGCAGACTCGTATTCCCACTACCGTGTGGAAGAAACGCACACTCACTAGGGAATGGAAGACTTATGCTTACTACCGTGTGGAAGACATATACCCATTAGCCAGTGGCAGACTCGTATTCCCACCATAGTGTGGAAGAAACGCCTACTCACTAGGCAACGGAAGACTTATACTCACCACCGTGTGGAAGACATATCCCCATTAGCCAGTGGCCGACTCGTATTCCCACTACCGTGTGGAAGAAACGCCTACTCGCTAGGCAACGGAAGACTTATACTCACCACCGTGTGGAAGACATATCCCCATTAGCCAGTGGCCGACTCGTATTCCCACTACCGTGTGGAAGAAACGCCTACTCGCTAGGCAACGGAAGACTTATACTCACCACCGTGTGGAAGACATATCCCCATTAGCCAGTGGCCGACTCGTATTCCCACTACCGTGTGGAAGAAACGCATACTCACTAGGCAACGGAAGACTTATACTCACCACCGTGTGGAAGACATATACCCATTAGCTAGTGGCAGACTCGTATTCCCACCATCGTGAGAAAGAAACGCATACTCACTAGGCAATGGAAGACTTATACCCTCCACCGTGTAGAAGACATATATACCCATTAGCCAGTGGCCGACTCGTATTCCCACCACCGTGTACAAGACATATACCCATCAGCCAGAGGCAAACTCATATTCCAACCACCGTGTGGAAGAAACGCATACTCACTAGGCAATGGAAGACTTATACCCTCCACCGTGTAGAAGACATATATACCCATTAGCCAGTGGCCGACTCGTATTCCCACCACCGTGTACAAGACATATACCCATCAGCCAGAGGCAAACTCATATTCCAACCACTGTGTGGAAGAAACGCATACTCACTAAGCAACGGAAGACTTATACTCACCACCGTGTGGAAGACATATACCCATTAGCCAGTGGCAAACTCGTATTCCCACCACCGTGTGGAAGAAACGCATACTCACTAGGCAATGGAAGACTTATGCCACCACCGTGTAGAAAACATATACCCATTAGCCAGTGGCAGACTCGTATTCCAACCATCGTGTGGAAGAAACGCATACTCACTAGGCAATAAAAGACTTATACCCACAACAGTATTGAAGACATATTCCCATTAGCCAGTGGCAAACTCGTATTCTCACCACCGTGTGGAAGAAACGCATACTCACTAGGCAATAAAAGACTTATACCCACAACAGTATTGAAGACATATTCCCATTAGCCAGTGGCAAACTCGTATTCTCACCACCGTGTGGAAGAAACGCATACTCACTAGGCATTGGAAGACTTATACTCACAACCGTGTGAAAGACATATACCCATTAGCCAGCGGCAGACTCGTATTCCCACCACCGTGTGGAAGAAACGCATACTCACTAGGCAATGGAAGACTTATGCCACAACCATGTGGAAAACATATACCCATTAGCCAGTGGCAAACTCGTATTCCCACCATCGTGTGGAAGAAACGCATACTCATTAGGCAATGGAAGACTTATACCCTCCACCGTGTAGAAGACATATACCCATTAGCCAGTGGCCGACTCGTATTCCCACCACCGTGTACAAGACATATACCCATCAGCCAGTGGCAAACTCATATTCCAACCACTGTGTGGAAGAAACGCATACTCACTAAGCAACGGAAGACTTATACTCACCACCGTGTGGAAGACATATACCCATTAGCCAGTGGCAAACTCGTATTCCCACCACCGTGTGGAAGAAACGCATACTCACTAGGCAATGGAAGATTTATGCTCACAACCGTGTGGAAGACATATACCCATTAGCCAGTGGCAGACTCGTATTCCCACCATAGTGTGGAAGAAACGCATACTCACTAGGCAATGGAAGACTTATGCCACAACCATGTGGAAAACATATACCCATTAGCCAGTGGCAAACTCGTATTCCCACCACCGTGTGGAAGAAACACATACTCACTAGGCAATGGAACACTTATACTCACAACCGTGTGGAAGACATATACCTATTAGCCTGCGACAGACTCGTATTCCCACCATCGTGTGGAAGAAACGCATACTCATTAGGCAATGGAAGACTTATACCCTCCACCGTGTAGAAGACATATACCCATTAGCCAGTGGCCGACTCGTATTCCCACCACCGTGTACAAGACATATACCCATCAGCCAGTGGCAAACTCATATTCCAACCACTGTGTGGAAGAAACGCATACGGACTAAGCAACGGAAGACTTATACTCACCACCGCGTGGAAGACATATACCCATTAGCTAGTGGCAGACTCGTATTCCCACCATCGTGAGGAAGAAACGCATACTCACTAGGCAATAAAAGACTTATACCCACAACAGTATGGAAGACATATACCCATTAGCCAGTGGCCGACTCGTATTCCCACCACCGTGTACAAGACATATACCCATCAGCCAGTGGCAAACTCATATTCCAACCACTGTGTGGAAGAAACGCATACGGACTAAGCAACGGAAGACTTATACTCACCACCGCGTGGAAGACATATACCCATTAGCTAGTGGCAGACTCGTATTCCCACCATCGTGAGGAAGAAACGCATACTCACTAGGCAATAAAAGACTTATACCCACAACAGTATGGAAGACATATACCCATTAGCCAGTGGCCGACTCGTATTCCCACCACCGTGTACAAGACATATACCCATCAGCCAGTGGCAAACTCATATTCCAACCACTGTGTGGAAGAAACGCATACGGACTAAGCAACGGAAGACTTATACTCACCACCGCGTGGAAGACATATACCCATTAGCTAGTGGCAGACTCGTATTCCCACCATCGTGAGGAAGAAACGCATACTCACTAGGCAATAAAAGACTTATACCCACAACAGTATGGAAGACATATACCCATTAGCCAGTGGCCGACTCGTATTCCCACCACCGTGTACAAGACATATACCCATCAGCCAGTGGCAAACTCATATTCCAACCACTGTGTGGAAGAAACGCATACTCACTAAGCAACGGAAGACTTATACTCACCACCGTGTGGAAGACATATACCCATTAGCTAGTGGCAGACTCGTATTCCACCATCGTGAGAAAGAAACGCATACTCACTAGGCAATGGAAGACTTATGCTCACTACCGTGTGGAAGACATATACCCGTTAGCCAGTGGCAAACTCGTATTTCCACCACCGTGTGGAAGAAACGCATACTCACTAGGCAATGGAAGACTTATGCCACCACCGTGTGGAAAACGTATACCCATTAGCCAGTGGCAGACTCGTATTCTCACCACCGTGTGGAAGAAACGCATGCTCACTAGGCAATGGAAGACTTATACTCACCACCATGTGGAAGACATATACCCATTAGCCAGCGGCAGACTCGTATTCCCACCACCGTGTGGAAGAAACGCATGCTCACTAGGCAATGGAAGACTTATACTCACCACCATGTGGAAGACATATACCCATTAGCCAGCGGCAGACTCGTATTCCCACCACCGTGTGGAAGAAACGCATACTCACTAGGCAATGGAAGACTTATGCCACCACCGTGTGGAAAACGTATACCCATTAGCCAGTGGCAGACTCGTATTCCTACCATCGTGTGGAAGAAACGCATACTCACTAGGCAATAAAAGACTTATACCCACAACAGTATTGAAGACATATACCCATTAGCCAGTGGCAGACTCGTATTCTCACCACCGTGTGGAAGAAACGCATACTCACTAGGCAATAAAAGACTTATACCCACAACAGTATTGAAGACATATACCCATTAGCCAGTGGCAGACTCGTATTCTCACCACCGTGTGGAAGAAACGCATACTCACTAGGCAATGGAAGACTTATACTCACAACCGTGTGGAAGACATATACCCAGTAGCCAGCGGCAGACTCGTATTCCCACCACCGTGTGGAAGAAACGCATACTCACTAGGCAATGGAAGACTTATGCTCACAACCATGTGGAAGACATATACCCATTAGCCAGTGGCAGACTCGTATTCCCACCATAGTGTGGAAGAAACGCATACTCACTAGGCAACGGAAGACTTATACTCACCACCGTGTGGAAGACATATACCCATTAGCTAGTGGCAGACTCGTATTCCCACCATCGTGGGGAAGAAACGCATACTCACTAGGCAATAAAAGACTTATACCCACAACAGTATTGAAGACATATTCCCATTAGCCAGTGGCAAACTCGTATTCTCACCACCGTGTGGAAGAAACGCATACTCACTAGGCAACGGAAGACTTATACTCACCACCGTGTGGAAGACATATACCCATTAGCCAGCGGCAGACTCGTATTCCCACCACCGTGTGGAAGAAACGCATACTCACTAGGCAATGGAAGACTTATGCCACAACCATGTGGAAAACATATACACATTAGCCAGTGGCAAACTCGTATTCCCACCACCGTGTGGAAGAAACACATACTCACTAGGCAATGGAACACTTATACTCACAACCGTGTGGAAGACATATACCTATTAGCCTGCGACAGACTCGTATTCCCACCATCGTGTGGAAGAAACGCATCCTCACTAGGCAATAAAAGACTTATACCCACAACAGGATTGAAGACATATACCCATTAGCCAGTGGCCGACTCGTATTCCCACCACCGTGTACAAGACATATACCCATCAGCCAGAGGCAAACTCATATTCCAACCACTGTGTGGAAGAAACGCATACTCACTAGGCAATGGAACACTTATACTCACAACCGTGTGGAAGACATATACCCATTAGCAAGTGGCAGACTCGTATTCCCACCACCGTGTGGAAGAAACGCATACTCACTAGGCAATGGAAGATTTATGCTCACAACCGTGTGGAAGACATATACCCATTAGCCAGTGGCAGACTCGTATTCCCACCATAGTGTGGAAGAAACGCATACTCACTAGGCAACGGAAGACTTATACTCCCCACCGTGTGGAAGACATATACCCATTAGCTAGTGGCAGACTCGTATTCCCACCATCGTGTGGAAGAAACGCATACTCACTAGGCAATGGAAGACTTATGCTCACAACCGTGTGGAAGACATATACCCATTAGCCAGTGGCAGACTCGTATTCCCACCATAGTGTGGAAGAAACGCATACTCACTAGGCAACGGAAGACTTATACTCACCACCGTGTGGAAAACATATACCCATTAGCTAGTGGCAGACTCGTATTCCCACCATCGTGAGGAAGAAACGCATACTCACTAGGCAATGGAAGACTTATACCCTCCACCGTGTAGAAGACATATCCCCATTAGCCAGTGGCCGACTCGTATCCCCACCACCGTGTACAAGACATATATACCCATTAGCCAGGGGCCGACTCGTATTCCCACCACCGTGAGGAAGAAACGCATACTCCCTAGGCAATGGAAGACTTATACTCTCCACCGTGTAGAAGACATATCCCCATTAGCCAGTGGCCGACTCGTATCCCCACCACCGTGTACAAGACATATATACCCATTAGCCAGGGGCCGACTCGTATTCCCACCACCGTGAGGAAGAAACGCATACTCCCTAGGCAATGGAAGACTTATACTCTCCACCGTGTAGAAGACATATCCCCATTAGCCAGTGGCCGACTCGTATCCCCACCACCGTGTACAAGACATATATACCCATTAGCCAGGGGCCGACTCGTATTCCCACCACCGTGAGGAAGAAACGCATACTCCCTAGGCAATGGAAGACTTATACTCTCCACCGTGTAGAAGACATATCCCCATTAGCCAGTGGCCGACTCGTATCCCCACCACCGTGTACAAGACATATATACCCATTAGCCAGGGGCCGACTCGTATTCCCACCACCGTGAGGAAGAAACGCATACTCCCTAGGCAATGGAAGACTTATACTCTCCACCGTGTAGAAGACATATCCCCATTAGCCAGTGGCCGACTCGTATCCCCACCACCGTGTACAAGACATATATACCCATTAGCCAGGGGCCGACTCGTATTCCCACCACCGTGAGGAAGAAACGCATACTCCCTAGGCAATGGAAGACTTATACTCTCCACCGTGTAGAAGACATATCCCCATTAGCCAGTGGCCGACTCGTATCCCCACCACCGTGTACAAGACATATATACCCATTAGCCAGGGGCCGACTCGTATTCCCACCACCGTGAGGAAGAAACGCATACTCCCTAGGCAATGGAAGACTTATACTCTCCACCGTGTAGAAGACATATCCCCATTAGCCAGTGGCCGACTCGTATCCCCACCACCGTGTACAAGACATATATACCCATTAGCCAGGGGCCGACTCGTATTCCCACCACCGTGAGGAAGAAACGCATACTCCCTAGGCAATGGAAGACTTATACTCTCCACCGTGTAGAAGACATATCCCCATTAGCCAGTGGCCGACTCGTATCCCCACCACCGTGTACAAGACATATATACCCATTAGCCAGGGGCCGACTCGTATTCCCACCACCGTGAGGAAGAAACGCATACTCCCTAGGCAATGGAAGACTTATACTCTCCACCGTGTAGAAGACATATCCCCATTAGCCAGTGGCCGACTCGTATCCCCACCACCGTGTACAAGACATATATACCCATTAGCCAGGGGCCGACTCGTATTCCCACCACCGTGAGGAAGAAACGCATACTCCCTAGGCAATGGAAGACTTATACTCTCCACCGTGTAGAAGACATATCCCCATTAGCCAGTGGCCGACTCGTATCCCCACCACCGTGTACAAGACATATATACCCATTAGCCAGGGGCCGACTCGTATTCCCACCACCGTGAGGAAGAAACGCATACTCCCTAGGCAATGGAAGACTTATACTCTCCACCGTGTAGAAGACATATCCCCATTAGCCAGTGGCCGACTCGTATCCCCACCACCGTGTACAAGACATATATACCCATTAGCCAGGGGCCGACTCGTATTCCCACCACCGTGAGGAAGAAACGCATACTCCCTAGGCAATGGAAGACTTATACTCTCCACCGTGTAGAAGACATATCCCCATTAGCCAGTGGCCGACTCGTATCCCCACCACCGTGTACAAGACATATATACCCATTAGCCAGGGGCCGACTCGTATTCCCACCACCGTGAGGAAGAAACGCATACTCCCTAGGCAATGGAAGACTTATACTCTCCACCGTGTAGAAGACATATCCCCATTAGCCAGTGGCCGACTCGTATCCCCACCACCGTGTACAAGACATATATACCCATTAGCCAGGGGCCGACTCGTATTCCCACCACCGTGAGGAAGAAACGCATACTCCCTAGGCAATGGAAGACTTATACTCTCCACCGTGTAGAAGACATATCCCCATTAGCCAGTGGCCGACTCGTATCCCCACCACCGTGTACAAGACATATATACCCATTAGCCAGGGGCCGACTCGTATTCCCACCACCGTGAGGAAGAAACGCATACTCCCTAGGCAATGGAAGACTTATACTCTCCACCGTGTAGAAGACATATCCCCATTAGCCAGTGGCCGACTCGTATCCCCACCACCGTGTACAAGACATATATACCCATTAGCCAGGGGCCGACTCGTATTCCCACCACCGTGAGGAAGAAACGCATACTCCCTAGGCAATGGAAGACTTATACTCTCCACCGTGTAGAAGACATATCCCCATTAGCCAGTGGCCGACTCGTATCCCCACCACCGTGTACAAGACATATATACCCATTAGCCAGGGGCCGACTCGTATTCCCACCACCGTGAGGAAGAAACGCATACTCCCTAGGCAATGGAAGACTTATACTCTCCACCGTGTAGAAGACATATCCCCATTAGCCAGTGGCCGACTCGTATCCCCACCACCGTGTACAAGACATATATACCCATTAGCCAGGGGCCGACTCGTATTCCCACCACCGTGAGGAAGAAACGCATACTCCCTAGGCAATGGAAGACTTATACTCTCCACCGTGTAGAAGACATATCCCCATTAGCCAGTGGCCGACTCGTATCCCCACCACCGTGTACAAGACATATATACCCATTAGCCAGGGGCCGACTCGTATTCCCACCACCGTGAGGAAGAAACGCATACTCCCTAGGCAATGGAAGACTTATACTCTCCACCGTGTAGAAGACATATCCCCATTAGCCAGTGGCCGACTCGTATCCCCACCACCGTGTACAAGACATATATACCCATTAGCCAGGGGCCGACTCGTATTCCCACCACCGTGAGGAAGAAACGCATACTCCCTAGGCAATGGAAGACTTATACTCTCCACCGTGTAGAAGACATATCCCCATTAGCCAGTGGCCGACTCGTATCCCCACCACCGTGTACAAGACATATATACCCATTAGCCAGGGGCCGACTCGTATTCCCACCACCGTGAGGAAGAAACGCATACTCCCTAGGCAATGGAAGACTTATACTCTCCACCGTGTAGAAGACATATCCCCATTAGCCAGTGGCCGACTCGTATCCCCACCACCGTGTACAAGACATATATACCCATTAGCCAGGGGCCGACTCGTATTCCCACCACCGTGAGGAAGAAACGCATACTCCCTAGGCAATGGAAGACTTATACTCTCCACCGTGTAGAAGACATATCCCCATTAGCCAGTGGCCGACTCGTATCCCCACCACCGTGTACAAGACATATATACCCATTAGCCAGGGGCCGACTCGTATTCCCACCACCGTGAGGAAGAAACGCATACTCCCTAGGCAATGGAAGACTTATACTCTCCACCGTGTAGAAGACATATCCCCATTAGCCAGTGGCCGACTCGTATCCCCACCACCGTGTACAAGACATATATACCCATTAGCCAGGGGCCGACTCGTATTCCCACCACCGTGAGGAAGAAACGCATACTCCCTAGGCAATGGAAGACTTATACTCTCCACCGTGTAGAAGACATATCCCCATTAGCCAGTGGCCGACTCGTATCCCCACCACCGTGTACAAGACATATATACCCATTAGCCAGGGGCCGACTCGTATTCCCACCACCGTGAGGAAGAAACGCATACTCCCTAGGCAATGGAAGACTTATACTCTCCACCGTGTAGAAGACATATCCCCATTAGCCAGTGGCCGACTCGTATCCCCACCACCGTGTACAAGACATATATACCCATTAGCCAGGGGCCGACTCGTATTCCCACCACCGTGAGGAAGAAACGCATACTCCCTAGGCAATGGAAGACTTATACTCTCCACCGTGTAGAAGACATATCCCCATTAGCCAGTGGCCGACTCGTATCCCCACCACCGTGTACAAGACATATATACCCATTAGCCAGGGGCCGACTCGTATTCCCACCACCGTGAGGAAGAAACGCATACTCCCTAGGCAATGGAAGACTTATACTCTCCACCGTGTAGAAGACATATCCCCATTAGCCAGTGGCCGACTCGTATCCCCACCACCGTGTACAAGACATATATACCCATTAGCCAGGGGCCGACTCGTATTCCCACCACCGTGAGGAAGAAACGCATACTCCCTAGGCAATGGAAGACTTATACTCTCCACCGTGTAGAAGACATATCCCCATTAGCCAGTGGCCGACTCGTATCCCCACCACCGTGTACAAGACATATATACCCATTAGCCAGGGGCCGACTCGTATTCCCACCACCGTGAGGAAGAAACGCATACTCCCTAGGCAATGGAAGACTTATACTCTCCACCGTGTAGAAGACATATATACCCATTAGCCAGTGGCAAACTCGTATTCTCACCACCGTGTGGAAGAAACGCATACTCACTAGGCATTGGAAGACTTATACTCACAACCATGTGAAAGACATATACCCATTAGCCAGCGGCAGACTCGTATTCCCACCACCGTGTGGAAGAAACGCATACTCACTAGGCAATGGAAGACTTATGCCACCACCGTGTGGAAAACATATACCCATTAGGCAGCGGCAGACTCGTATTCCCACCACCGTGTGGAAGAAACGCATACTCACTAGGCAACGAAAGACTTATACTCTCCACCGTGTGGAAGACATATACCCATTAGCTAGTGGCAGACTCGTATTCCCACCATCGTGAGGAAGAAACGCATACTCACTAGGCAATGGAAGACTTATACTCACAACCGTGTGGAAGACATATACCCATTAGCCAGTGGCAAACTCGTATTCCCACCACCGTGTGGAAGAAACGCATACTCACTAGGCAATGGAAGACTTATGCCACAACCATGTGGAAAACATATACCCATTAGCCAGCGGCAAACTCGTATTCCCACCACCGTGTGGAAGAAACGCATACTTACTAGGCAATGGAAGACTTATGCTCACAACCGTGTGGAAGACATATACCCATTAGCCAGTGGCAGACTCGTATTCCCACCATAGTGTGGAAGAAACGCATACTCACTAGGCAATGGAAGACTTATGCTCACAACCGTGTGGAAGACATATACCCATTAGCTAGTGGCAGACTCGTATTCCCACCATCGTGAGGAAGAAACGCATACTCACTAGGCAATGGAAGACTTATGCCACCACCGTGTGGAAAACATATACCCATTAGCCAGTGGCAGACTCGTATTCCAACCATCGTGTGGAAGAAACGCATACTCACTAGGCAATAAAAGACTTATACCCACAACAGTATTGAAGACATATTCCCATTAGCCAGTGGCAGACTCGTATTCCCACTACCGTGTGGAAGAAACGCATACTCCCTAGGCAATAAAAGACTTATACCCACAACAGTATTGAAGACATATTCCCATTAGCCAGTGGCAGACTCGTATTCTCACCACCGTGTGGAAGAAACGCATACTCACTAGACATTGGAAGACTTATACTCACAACCATGTGGAAGACATATACCCATTAGCCAGCGGCAGACTCGTATTCCCACCACCGTGTGGAAGAAACGCATACTCACTAGGCAACGGAAGACTTATACTCACCACCGTGTGGAAGACATATACCCATTAGCTAGTGGCAGACTCGTATTCCCACCATCGTGTGGAAGAAACGCATACTCACTAGGCAATGGAAGACTTATACCCTCCACCGTGTAGAAGACATATATACCCATTAGCCAGTGGCCGACTCGTATTCCCACCACCGTGTACAAGACATATACCCATCAGCCAGTGGCAAACTCATAGGCCAACCACTGTGTGGAAGAAACGCATACTCACTAAGCAACGGAAGACTTATACTCACCACCGTGTGGAAGACATATACCCATTAGCTAGTGGCAGACTCGTATTCCCACCATCGTGTGGAAGAAACGCATACTCATTAGGCAATGGAAGACTTATACCCTCCACCGTGTAGAAGACATATACCCATTAGCCAGTGGCCGACTCGTATTCCCACCACCGTGTACAAGACATATTCCCATTAGCCAGTGGGAAACTCGTATTCTCACCACCGTGTGGAAGAAACGCATACTCACTAAGCAACGGAAGACTTATACTCACCACCGTGTGGAAGACATATACCCATTAGCCAGTGGCAGACTCGTATTCTCACCACCGTGTGGAAGACATATACCTATTAGCCAACGGCAGACTCGTATTCCCACCATCGTGAGGAAGAAACGCATACTCACTAGGCATTGGAAGACTTATACTCACAACCGTGTGGAAGACATATACCTATTAGCCAACGGCAGACTCGTATTCCCACCATCGTGAGGAAGAAACGCATACTCACTAGGCATTGGAAGACTTATACTCACAACCGTGTGGAAGACATATACCTATTAGCCAACGGCAGACTCGTATTCCCACCATCGTGAGGAAGAAACGCATACTCACTAGGCATTGGAAGACTTATACTCACAACCGTGTGGAAGACATATACCTATTAGCCAACGGCAGACTCGTATTCCCACCATCGTGAGGAAGAAACGCATACTCACTAGGCATTGGAAGACTTATACTCACAACCGTGTGGAAGACATATACCCATTAGCCAGTGGCAGACTCGTATTCTCACCACCGTGTGGAAGACATATACCCATTAGCCAGTGGCAGACTCGTATTCTCACCACCGTGTGGAAGAAACGCATACTCACTAGGCAATGGAAGGCTTATACTCACAACCGTGTGGAAGACATATACCTATTAGCCAACGGCAGACTCGTATTCCCACCACCGTGTGGAAAAAACGCATACTCACTAGGCAATGGAAGACTTATGCTCACAACCGTGTGGAAGACATATACCCATTAGCTAGTGGCAGACTCGTATTCCCACCATCGTGAGGAAGAAACGCATACTCACTAGGCAATGGAACACTTATACTCACAACCGTGTGGAAGACATATACCTATTAGCCTGCGACAGACTCGTATTCCCACCATCGTGTGGAAGAAACGCATACTCATTAGGCAATGGAAGACTTATACCCTCCACCGTGTAGAAGACATATACCCATTTGCCAGTGGCCGACTCGTATTCCCACCACCGTGTACAAGACATATATACCCATCAGCCAGTGGCAAACTCATATTCCAACCACTGTGTGGAAGAAACGCATACTCACTAAGCAACGGAAGACTTATACTCACCACCGTGTGGAAGACATATACTCATTAACTAGTGGCAGACTCGTATTCCCACCATCGTGAGGAAGAAACGCATACTCACTAGGCAATGGAACACTTATACTCACAACCGTGTGGAAGACATATACCTATTAGCCTGCGACAGACTCGTATTCCCACCATCGTGTGGAAGAAACGCATACTCATTAGGCAATGGAAGACTTATACCCTCCACCGTGTAGAAGACATATACCCATTAGCCAGTGGCCGACTCGTATTCCCACCACCGTGTACAAGACATATATACCCATCAGCCAGTGGCAAACTCATATTCCAACCACTGTGTGGAAGAAACGCATACTCACTAAGCAACGGAAGACTTATACTCACCACCGTGTGGAAGACATATACTCATTAACTAGTGGCAGACTCGTATTCCCACCATCGTGAGGAAGAAACGCATACTCACTAGGCAATGGAACACTTATACTCACAACCGTGTGGAAGACATATACCTATTAGCCAACGGCAGACTCGTATTCCCACCACCGTGTGGAAGAAACGCATACTCACTAGGCAATGGAAGACTCATGCTCACAACCGTGTGGAAGACATATACCATTAGCCAGTGGCAGACTCGTATTCCCACCATAGTGTGGAAGAAACGCATACTCACTAGGCAACAGAAGACTTATACTCACCACCGTGTGGAAGACATATACTCATTAACTAGTGGCAGACTCGTATTCCCACCATCGTGTGGAAGAAACGCATACTCACTAGGCAATGGAACACTTATACTCACCACCGTGTGGAAGACATATACTCATTAACTAGTGGCAGACTCGTATTCCCAGCATCGTGTGGAAGAAACGCATACTCACTAGGCAATGGAACACTTATACTCACCACCGTGTGGAAGACATATACTCATTAACTAGTGGCAGACTCGTATTCCCAGCATCGTGTGGAAGAAACGCATACTCACTAGGCAATGGAACACTTATACTCACCACCGTGTGGAAGACATATACTCATTAACTAGTGGCAGACTCGTATTCCCAGCATCGTGTGGAAGAAACGCATACTCACTAGGCAATGGAACACTTATACTCACCACCGTGTGGAAGACATATACTCATTAACTAGTGGCAGACTCGTATTCCCAGCATCGTGTGGAAGAAACGCATACTCACTAGGCAATGGAACACTTATACTCACCACCGTGTGGAAGACATATACTCATTAACTAGTGGCAGACTCGTATTCCCAGCATCGTGTGGAAGAAACGCATACTCACTAGGCAATGGAACACTTATACTCACCACCGTGTGGAAGACATATACTCATTAACTAGTGGCAGACTCGTATTCCCAGCATCGTGTGGAAGAAACGCATACTCACTAGGCAATGGAACACTTATACTCACCACCGTGTGGAAGACATATACTCATTAACTAGTGGCAGACTCGTATTCCCAGCATCGTGTGGAAGAAACGCATACTCACTAGGCAATGGAACACTTATACTCACCACCGTGTGGAAGACATATACTCATTAACTAGTGGCAGACTCGTATTCCCAGCATCGTGTGGAAGAAACGCATACTCACTAGGCAATGGAACACTTATACTCACCACCGTGTGGAAGACATATACTCATTAACTAGTGGCAGACTCGTATTCCCAGCATCGTGTGGAAGAAACGCATACTCACTAGGCAATGGAACACTTATACTCACCACCGTGTGGAAGACATATACTCATTAACTAGTGGCAGACTCGTATTCCCACCATCGTGTGGAAGAAACGCATACTCACTAGGCAATGGAAGACTTATGCCACCACCGTGTGGAAAACGTATACCCATTAGCCAGTGGCAGACTCGTATTCCCACCATCGTGTGGAAGAAACGCATACTCACTAGGCAATAAAAGACTTATACCCACAACAGTATTGAAGACATATACCCATTAGCCAGTGGCAGACTCGTATTTCCACCATCGTGTGGAAGAAACGCATACTCACTAGGCAATAAAAGACTTATACCCACAACAGTATTGAAGACATATACCCATTAGCCAGTGGCAGACTCGTATTCTCACCCCCGTGTGGCAGAAACGCATACTCACTAGGCAATGGAAGACTTATGCTCACAACCGTGTGGAAGACATATACCCATTAGCCAGTGGCAGACTCGTATTCTCACCCCCGTGTGGCAGAAACGCATACTCACTAGGCAATGGAAGACTTATGCTCACAACCGTGTGGAAGACATATACCCATTAGCCAGTGGCAGACTCGTATTCTCACCCCCGTGTGGCAGAAACGCATACTCACTAGGCAATGGAAGACTTATGCTCACAACCGTGTGGAAGACATATACCCATTAGCCAGTGGCAGACTCGTATTCTCACCCCCGTGTGGCAGAAACGCATACTCACTAGGCAATGGAAGACTTATGCTCACAACCGTGTGGAAGACATATACCCATTAGCCAGTGGCAGACTCGTATTCTCACCCCCGTGTGGCAGAAACGCATACTCACTAGGCAATGGAAGACTTATGCTCACAACCGTGTGGAAGACATATACCCATTAGCCAGTGGCAGACTCGTATTCTCACCCCCGTGTGGCAGAAACGCATACTCACTAGGCAATGGAAGACTTATGCTCACAACCGTGTGGAAGACATATACCCATTAGCCAGTGGCAGACTCGTATTCTCACCCCCGTGTGGCAGAAACGCATACTCACTAGGCAATGGAAGACTTATGCTCACAACCGTGTGGAAGACATATACCCATTAGCCAGCGGCAGACTCGTATTCCCACCACCGTGTGGAAGAAACGCATACTCACTAGGCAATGGAAGACTCATGCTCACAACCATGTGGAAAACATATACCCATTAGCCAGTGGCAAACTCGTATTCCCACCACCGTGTGGAAGAAACGCATACTCACTAGGCAACAGAAGACTTATACTCACAACCGTGTGGAAGACATATACCTATTAGCCTGCGACAGACTCGTATTCCCACCATCGTGTGGAAGAAACGCATACTCACTAGGCAACAGAAGACTTATACTCACCACCGTGTGGAAGACATATACCCATTAGCTAGCGGCAGACTCGTATTCCCACCATCGTGAGGAAGAAACGCATACTCACTAGGCAATAAAAGACTTATACCCACAACAGTATTGAAGACATATACCCATTAGCCAGTGGGAGACTCGTATTCTCACCACCGTGTGGAAGAAACGCATACTCACTAGGCAATGGAAGACTTATACTCACAGCCGTGTGGAAGACATATACCTATTAGCCTGCGACAGACTCGTATTCCCACCATCGTGTGGAAGAAACGCATCCTCACTAGGCAATGGAAGCCTTATGCTCACAACCGTGTGGAAGACATATACCTATTAGCCTGCGACAGACTCGTATTCCCACCATCGTGTGGAAGAAACGCATCCTCACTAGGCAATGGAAGCCTTATGCTCACAACCGTGTGGAAGACATATACCTATTAGCCTGCGACAGACTCGTATTCCCACCATCGTGTGGAAGAAACGCATCCTCACTAGGCAATGGAAGCCTTATGCTCACAACCGTGTGGAAGACATATACCTATTAGCCTGCGACAGACTCGTATTCCCACCATCGTGTGGAAGAAACGCATCCTCACTAGGCAATGGAAGCCTTATGCTCACAACCGTGTGGAAGACATATACCTATTAGCCTGCGACAGACTCGTATTCCCACCATCGTGTGGAAGAAACGCATCCTCACTAGGCAATGGAAGCCTTATGCTCACAACCGTGTGGAAGACATATACCTATTAGCCTGCGACAGACTCGTATTCCCACCATCGTGTGGAAGAAACGCATCCTCACTAGGCAATGGAAGCCTTATGCTCACAACCGTGTGGAAGACATATACCCATTAGCCAGTGGCCGACTCGTATTCCCACCACCGTGTACAAGACATATACCCATCAGCCAGAGGCAAACTCATATTCCAACCACTGTGTGGAAGAAACGCATACTCACTAAGCAACGGAAGACTTATACTCACCACCGTTTGGAAGACATATACCCATTAGCCAGTGGCAAACTCGTATTCCCACCACCGTGTGGAAGAAACGCATACTCACTAGGCAATGGAAGACTTATGCCACCACCGTGTAGAAAACATATACCCATTAGCCAGTGGCAGACTCGTATTCCCACCATAGTGTGGAAGAAACGCATACTCACTAGGCAACGGAAGACTTATACTCACCACCGTGTGGAAGACATACACCCATTAGCCAGTGGCAAACTAGTATTCCCACCACCGTGTGGAAGAAACACATACTCACTAGGCAATGGAAAACTTATACTCACAACCGTGTGGAAGACATATACCTATTAGCCTGCGACAGACTCGTATTCCCACCATCGTGTGGAAGAAACGCATACTCACTAGGCAATGGAAGACTTATGCCACAACCATGTGGAAAACATATACCCATTAGCCAGTGGCAAACTCGTATTCCCACCACCGTGTGGAAGAAACACATACTCACTAGGCAATGGAAAACTTATACTCACAACCGTGTGGAAGACATATACCTATTAGCCTGCGACAGACTCGTATTCCCACCATCGTGTGGAAGAAACGCATACTCATTAGGCAATGGAAGACTTATACCCTCCACCGTGTGGAAGACATATACCCATTAGCCAGTGGCAGACTCGTATTCCAACCACCGTGTGGAAGAAACGCATACTCACTAAGCAACGGAAGACTTATACTCACCACCGTGTGGAAGACATATACCCATTAGCAAGTGGCAGACTCGTATTCCAACCACCGTGTGGAAGAAACGCATACTCACTAGGCAATGGAAGACTTATGCTCACAACCGTGTGGAAGACATATACCCATTAGCCAGTGGCAGACTCGTATTCTCACCACCGTGTGGAAGAAACGCATACTCACTAGGCAACGGAAGACTTATACTCACCACCGTGTGGAAGACATATACCCATTAGCTAGTGGCAGACTCGTATTCCCACCATCGTGAGGAAGAAACGCATACTCACTAGGCAATGGAAGACTTATACCCTCCACCGTGTAGAAGACATATACCCATTAGCCAGTGGCCGACTCGTATTCCCAGCACCGTGTACAAGACATATACCCATTAGCCAGAGGCAAACTCATATGCCAACCACTGTGTGGAAGAAACGCATACTCACTAAGAACGGAAGACTTATACTCACCACCGTGTGGAAGACATATACCCATTAGCCAGTGGCAAACTCGTATTCCCACCACCGTGTGGAAGAAACGCATACTCACTAGGCAATGGAAGACTTATGCCACCACCGTGTGGAAAACATATACCTATTAGCCAGTGGCAGACTCGTATTCCAACCATCGTGTGGAAGAAACGCATACTCACTAGGCAATAAAAGACTTATACCCACAACAGTATTGAAGACATATACCCATTAGCCAGTGGCAGACTCGTATTCTCACCACCGTGTGGAAGAAACGCATACTCATTAGGCAATGGAAGACTTATCCCCTCCACCGTGTAGAAGACATATACCCATTAGCCAGTGGCCGACTCGTATTCCCACCACCGTGTACAAGACATATACCCATCAGCCAGTGGCAAACTCATTTTCCAACCACTGTGTGGAAGAAACGCATACTCACTAGGCAACGGAAGACTTATACTCACCACCGTGTAGAAGACATATACCTATTAGCCAGTGGCAGACTCGTATTCTCACCACCGTGTGGAAGAAACGCATACTCATTAGGCAATGGAAGACTTATCCCCTCCACCGTGTAGAAGACATATACCCATTAGCCAGTGGCCGACTCGTATTCCCACCACCGTGTACAAGACATATACCCATCAGCCAGTGGCAAACTCATTTTCCAACCACTGTGTGGAAGAAACGCATACTCACTAGGCAACGGAAGACTTATACTCACCACCGTGTAGAAGACATATACCTATTAGCCAGTGGCAGACTCGTATTCTCACCACCGTGTGGAAGAAACGCATACTCATTAGGCAATGGAAGACTTATCCCCTCCACCGTGTAGAAGACATATACCCATTAGCCAGTGGCCGACTCGTATTCCCACCACCGTGTACAAGACATATACCCATCAGCCAGTGGCAAACTCATTTTCCAACCACTGTGTGGAAGAAACGCATACTCACTAGGCAACGGAAGACTTATACTCACCACCGTGTAGAAGACATATACCTATTAGCCAGTGGCAGACTCGTATTCTCACCACCGTGTGGAAGAAACGCATACTCATTAGGCAATGGAAGACTTATCCCCTCCACCGTGTAGAAGACATATACCCATTAGCCAGTGGCCGACTCGTATTCCCACCACCGTGTACAAGACATATACCCATCAGCCAGTGGCAAACTCATTTTCCAACCACTGTGTGGAAGAAACGCATACTCACTAGGCAACGGAAGACTTATACTCACCACCGTGTAGAAGACATATACCTATTAGCCAGTGGCAGACTCGTATTCTCACCACCGTGTGGAAGAAACGCATACTCATTAGGCAATGGAAGACTTATCCCCTCCACCGTGTAGAAGACATATACCCATTAGCCAGTGGCCGACTCGTATTCCCACCACCGTGTACAAGACATATACCCATCAGCCAGTGGCAAACTCATATTCCAACCACTGTGTGGAAGAAACGCATACTCACTAAGCAACGGAAGACTTATACTCACCACCGTGTAGAAGACATATACCTATTAGCCAGTGGCAGACTCGTATTCTCACCACCGTGTGGAAGAAACGCATACTCACTAGGCAATGGAAGACTTATACTCACAACCGTGTGGAAGACATATACCTATTAGCCAACGGCAGACTCGTATTCCCACCACCGTGTACAAGACATATATACCCATCAGCCAGTGGCAAACTCATATTCCCACCACTGTGTGGAAGAAACGCATACTCACTAGGCAATGGAAGACTTATACTCACAACCGTGTGGAAGACATATACCTATTAGCCAACGGCAGACTCGTATTCCCACCACCGTGTGGAATAAACGCATACTCACTAGGCAATGGAAGACTTATGCTCACAACCGTGTGGAAGACATATACCATTAGCCAGTGGCAGACTCGTATTCCCACCATAGTGTGGAAGAAACGCATACTCACTAGGCAACGGAAGACTTATACTCACCCCCGTGTGGAAGACATATACCCATTAACCAGTGGCAGACTCGTATTCCCACCCTAGTGTGGAAGAAACGCATACTCACTAAGCAACGGAAGACTTATCCTCACCACCGTGTGGAAGACATATACCTATTAGCCAACGGCAGACTCGTATTCCCACCACCGTGTACAAGACATATATACCCATCAGCCAGTGGCAAACTCATATTCCCACCACTGTGTGGAAGAAACGCATACTCACTAAGCAACGGAAGACTTATCCTCACCACCGTGTGGAAGACATATACCTATTAGCCAACGGCAGACTCGTATTCCCACCACCGTGTACAAGACATATATACCCATCAGCCAGTGGCAAACTCATATTCCCACCACTGTGTGGAAGAAACGCATACTCACTAGGCAACGGAAGACTTATACTCACCACCGTGTGGAAGACATATACCCATTAACTAGTGGCAGACTCGTATTCCCCCCATCGTGTGGAAGAAACGCATACTCACTAGGCAATGGAAGACTTATACCCTCCACCGTGTAGAAGACATATACCAATGGAAGACTTATACCCTCCACCGTGTAGAAGACATATACCCATTAGCCAGTGGCCGACTCGTCCGTGTAGAAGACATATACCCATTAGCCAGTGGCCGACTCGTATTTGTAGAAGACATATACCCATTAGCCAGTGGCCGACTCGTATTTCCACCACCGTGTACAAGACATATATACCCATCAGCCAGTGGCAAACTCATAATCCAACCACTGTGTGGAAGAAATGCATACTCACTAAGCAACGGAAGACTTATACTCACCACCGTGTGGAAGACATATACCCATTAGCCAGTGGCAGACTCGTATTCTCACCACCGTGTGGAAGAAATGCATACTCACTAAGCAACGGAAGACTTATACTCACCACCGGGTGGAAGACATATACCCATTAACTAGTGGCAGACTCGTATTCCCCCCATCGTGTGGAAGAAACGCATACTCACTAGGCAATGGAAGACTTATACTCACAACCGTGTGGAAGACATATACCTATTAGCCAACGGCAGACTCGTATTCCCACCACCATGTGGAAGAAACGCATACTCACTAGGCAATGGAAGACTTATGCTCACAACCGTGTGGAAGACATATACCATTAGCCAGTGGCAGACTCGTATTCCCACCATAGTGTGGAAGAAACGCATACTCACTAGGCAACGGAAGACTTATACTCACCACCGTGTGGAAGACATATACTCATTAACTAGTGGCAGACTCGTATTCCCACCATCGTGTGGAAGAAACGCATACTCACTAGGCAATGGAAGACTTATACCCTCCACCGTGTAGAAGACATATACCCATTAGCCAGTGGCCGACTCGTATTCCCACCACCGTGTACAAGACATATATACCCATCAGCCAGTGGCAAACTCATATTCCAACCACTGTGTGGAAGAAACGCATACTCACTAAGCAACGGAAGACTTATACTCACCACCGTGTGGAAGACATATATACCCATTAGCCAGTGGCAGACTCGTATTCTCACCACCGTGTGGAAGAAACGCATACTCACTAGGCAATAAAAGACTTATACTCACAACAGTATTGAAGACATATACCCATTAGCCAGTGGCAGACTCGTATTCCCACCACCGTGTGGAAGAAACGCATACTCACTATGCAATGGAAGACTTATGCTCACAACAGTGTCGAAGACATATACCCATTAGCCAGCAGCAGACTCGTATTCCCAGTACGGTGTGGAAGAAACGCATACTCACTAGGCAATGGAAGACTTATGCCACCACCGTGTAGAAAACATATACCCATTAGCCAGTGGCAGACTCGTATTCCCACCATCGTGTGGAAGAAACGCATACTCACTAGGCAATAAAAGACTTATACCCACAACAGTATTGAAGACATATACCCATTAGCCAGTGGCAGACTCGTATTCTCACCACCGTGTGGAAGAAACGCATACTAACTAGGCATTGGAAGACTTATACTCATTAGCCAGCGGCAGACTCGTATTCCCACCACCGTGTGGAAGAAACGCATACTCACTAGGCAATGGAAGACTTATGCAACCACCATGTGGAAAACATATACCCATTAGCCAGTGGCAAACTCGTATTCCCACCACCGTGTGGAAGAAACGCATACTCACTAGGAAATGGAAGACTTATATTCACAGCCGTGTGGAAGACATATACCTATTAGCCAGCGGCAGACTCGTATTCCCACCACCGTGTGGAAGAAACGCATACTCACTAGGCAATGGAAGACTTATACTCACCACCGTGTGGAAGACATATACCCATTAGCCAGTGGCCGACTCGTATTCCCACCACCGTGTAGAAGACATATACCCATCAGCCAGTGGCAAACTCATATTCCAACCACTGTGTGGAAGAAACGCATACTCACTAGGCAATGGAAAACTTATATTCACCACCGTGTGGAAGACATATACCCATTAGCTAGTGGCAGACTCGTATTCCCACCATCGTGTAGAAGAAACGCATACTCACTAGGCAATGGAAGACTTATACTCACAACCGTGTGGAAGACATATACCTATTAGCCAGCGACAGACTCGTATTCCCACCACCGAGTGAAAGAAACGCATACTCACTAGGCAATGGAAGACTTATACTCACCACCGTGTGGAAGACATATACCCATTAACTAGTGGCAGACTCGTATTCCCACCATCGTGTAGAAGAAACGCATACTCACTAGGCAATGGAAGACTTATACTCTCCACCGTGTAGAAGACATATACCCATTAGCCAGTGGCCGACTCGTATTCCCACCACCGTGTATAAGACATATACCCATCAGCCAGTGGCGAACTCATATTCCAACCACTGTGTGGAAGAAACGCATACTCACTAAGCAACGGAAGACTTATACTCACCACCGTGTGGAAGACATATACCCATTAGCCAGTGGCAGACTCGTATTCCCACCACCGTGTGGAAGAAACGCATACTCACTAGGCAATGGAAGACTTATACTCACAACCGTGTGGAAGACATATACCCATTGGCCAGCAGCAGACTCGTATTCCCAGTACCGTGTGGAAGAAACGCATACTCACTAGGCAATGGAACACTTATACTCACAACCGTGTGGAAGACATATACCCATTAGCCAGCGGCAGACTCGTATTCCCACTACCGTGTGGAAGAAACGCATACTCGCTAGGCAATGGAAGACTTATACTCACCACCGTGTGGAAGACATATACCCATTAGCCAGCGGCAGACTCGTCTTCCCACCACCGTGTGGAAGAAACGCATACTCACTAGGCAATGGAAGACTTATACTCACAACCGTGTGGAAGACATATACCTATTAGCCAGCGGCAGACTCGTATTCCAACCACCGTGTGGAAGAAACGCATACTCACTAGGCAATGGAAGACTTATGCTCACTACCGTGTGGAAGACATATACCTATTAGCCAGCGGCAGACTCGTATTCCCACCATCGTGTGGAAGAAACGCATACTCACTAGGCAATAAAAGACTTATACCCACAACAGTATTGAAGACATATACCCATTAGCCAGTGGCAGACTCGTATTCCCACCACCGTGTGGAAGAAACGCATACTCACTAGGCAATGGAAGACTTATACTCACAACCGTGTGGAAGACATATACCCATTAGCCAGCAGCAGACTCGTATTCCAAGTACCGTGTGGAAGAAACGCATACTCACTAGGCAATGGAAGACTTATACTCACAACCGTGTGGAAGACATATACCCATTAGCCAGCGGCAGACTCGTATTCTCACCACCGTGTGGAAGAAACGCATACTCACTAGGCAATGGAAGACTTATACTCACAACCGTGTGGAAGACATATACCCATTAGCCAGCGGCAGACTCGTATTCCCACCACCGTGTGGAAGAAACGCATACTCACTAGGCAATGGAAGACTTATGCCACCACCATGTTGAAAACATATACCCATTAGCCAGTGGCAAACTCGTATTCCCACCACCGTGTGGAAGAAACGCATACTCACTAGGCAATGGAAGACTTATACTCACAACCGTGTGGAAGACATATACCTATTAGCCAGCGGCAGACTCGTATTCCCACCACCGTGTGGAAGAAACGCATACTCACTAGGCAATGGAAGACTTATGCTCACTACCGTGTGGAAGACATATACCCATTAGCCAGTGGCAGACTCGTATTCCGACCATGGTGTGGAAGAAACGCCTACTCACTAGGCAACGGAAGACTTATACTCACCACCGTGTGGAAGACATATACGCATTAACTAGTGGAAGACTCGTATTCCCACCATCGTGTGCAAGAAACGCATACTCACTAGGCAATGGAAGACTTATACTCACAGCCGTGTGGAAGACATATACCCATTAGCCAGTGGCAGACGCGTATTCCCACCATCGTGTGGAAGAAACGCATACTCACTAGGCAATGGAAGACTTATACCCTCCTCCGTGTAGAAGACATATACCCATTAGCTAGTGGCCGACTCGTATTCCCACCACCGTGTACAAGACATATACCAATCAGCTAGTGGCAAATTCATATTCCAACCACTGTGTGGAAGAAACGCATACTCACTAAGCAACGGAAGGCTTATACTCACCACCGTGTGGAAGACATATACGCATTAACTAGTGGAAGACTCGTATTCCCACCATCGTGTGGAAGAAACGCATACTCCCTAGGCAATGGAAGACTTATACTCCCCACCGTGTAGAAGACATATCCCCATTAGCCAGTGGCCGACTCGTATTCCCACCACCGTGTACAAGACCTATACCAATCAGCTAGTGGCAAATTCATCTTCCAACCACTGTGTGGAAGAAATGCATACTCAATAGGCAATGGAAGACTTATACTCCCCACCGTGTAGAAGACATATCCCCATTAGCCAGTGGCCGACTCGTATTCCCACCACCGTGTACAAGACATATATACCCATCAGCCAGTGGCAAACTCATATTCCAACCACTGTGTGGAAGAAACGCATACTCACTAAGCAACGGAAGGCTTATACTCACCACCGTGTGGAAGACATATACCCATTAGCCATGGGCAGACTCGTATTCTCACCACCGTGTGGAAGAAATGCATACTTACTAGGCAATGGAAGACTTATACTCACAACCGTGTGGAAGACATATACCCATTAGCCAGCAGCAGACTCGTATTCCCACTACCGTGTGGAAGAAACGCATACTCACTAGGCAATGGAAGACTTATACTCACAGCCGTGTGGAAGACATATACCCATTAGCCAGCAGCAGACTCGTATTCCCACTACCGTGTGGAAGAAACGCATACTCACTAGGCAATGGAAGACTTATACTCACAGCCGTGTGGAAGACATATACCCATTAGCCAGCGGTAGACTCGTATTCCCACCACCGTGTGGAAGAAACGCATACTCACTAGGCAATGGAAGACTTATACCCACAACCGTGTGGAAGACATATTCCCATTAGCCAGTGGCAGACTCGTATTCCCACCATAGTGTAGAAGAAACGCATACTCACTAGGCAACGAAAGACTTATACTCACCACCGTGTGGAAGACATATACCCATTAACTAGTGGCAGACTCGTATTCCCACCATCGTGTGGAAGAAACGCATACTCATTAGGCAATGGAAGACTTATACCCTCCACCGTGTAGAAGACATATACCCATTAGCCAGTGGCAGACTCGTATTCTCACCACCGTGTGGAAGAAACGCATACTTACTAGGCAATGGAAGACTTATACTCACAACCGTGTAGAAGACATATACCCATTAGCCAGTGGCAGACTCGTATTCCCACCATCGTGTGGAAGAAACGCATACTCACTAGGCAATGGAAGACTTATACCCTCCACCGTGTAGAAGACATATACCCATTAGCCAGTGGCCGAGTCGTATTCCCACCCCCGTGTACAAGACATATACCCATCAGCCAGAGACAAACTCATATTCCAACAACTGTGTGGAAGAAACGCATACTCACTAAGCAACGGAAGGCTTATACTCACCACCGTGTGGAAGACATATCCCCATTAGCCAGTGGCAAACTCGTATTCCCACCCCCGTGTACAAGACATATACCCATCAGCCAGAGACAAACTCATATTCCAACAACTGTGTGGAAGAAACGCATACTCACTAAGCAACGGAAGGCTTATACTCACCACCGTGTGGAAGACATATCCCCATTAGCCAGTGGCAAACTCGTATTCCCACCACCGTGTGGAAGAAACGCATACTCACTAGGCAATAAAATACTTATACCCACAACAGTATTGAAGACATATACCCATTAGCCAGTGGCAGACTCGTATTCTCAACACCGTGTGGAAGAAACGCATACTCACTAGGCAATGGAAGACTTATACTCACAACCGTGTCGAAGACATATACCCATTAGCCAGCAGCAGACTCGTATTCCCAGTACCGTGTGGAAGAAACGCATACTCCCTAGGCAATAAAAGACTTATACCCACCACCGTATTGAAGACATATACCCATTAGCCAGTAGCAGACTCGTATTCCCACTACCGTGTGGAAGAAACGCATACTCCCTAGGCAATAAAAGACTTATACCCACAACAGTATTGAAGACATATACCCATTAGCCAGTGGCAGTCTCGTATTCTAACAACCGTGTGGAAGAAACGCATACTCACTAGGCAATGGAAAACTTATACTCACAACCGTGTGGAAGACATATACCCATTAGCCAGCAGCAGACTCGTATTCCCAGTACCGTGTGGAAGAAACGCATACTCACTAGGCAATGGAAGACTTATACTCACAGCCGTGTGGAAGACATATACCCATTAGCCAGCGGCAGACTCGTATTCCCACCACCGTGTGGAAGAAACGCATACTCACTAGGCAATGGAAGACTTATGCTCACAACCGTGTGGAAGACATATACCCATTAGCCAGTGGCAGACTCGTATTCCCACCATAGTGTGGAAGAAACGCATACTCACTAGGCAACGGAAGACTTATACTCACCACCGTGTGGAAGACATATACCCATTAACTAGTGGCAGACTCGTATTCCCACCATCGTGTGGAAGAAACGCATACTCACTAGGCAATGGAAGACTTATACTCACAACCGTGTGGAAGACATATAGCCATTAGCCAGCGGCAGACTCGTATTCCCACCACCGTGTGGAAGAAACGCATACTCACTAGGCAATGGAAGACTTATGCCACCACCATGTGGAAAACATATACCTATTAGCCAGTGGCAAACTCGTATTCCCACCACCGTGTGGAAGAAACGCCTACTCACTAGGCAATGGAAGACTTATGCCACCACCGTGTGGAAAACATATACCCATTAGCCAGTGGCAGACTCGTATTCTCACCACCGTGTGGAAGAAACGCATACTCACTAGGCAATGGAAGCCTTATACTCACAACCGTGTGGAAGACATATAGCCATTAGCCAGCGGCAGACTCGTATTCCCACCACCGTGTGGAAGAAACGCATACTCACTAGGCAATGGAAGACTTATGCCACCACCATGTGGAAAACATATACCTATTAGCCAGTGGCAAACTCGTATTCCCACCACCGTGTGGAAGAAACGCATACTCACTAGGCAATGGAAGACTTATACTCACAACCGTGTGGAAGACATATACCTATTAGCCAGCGGCAGACTCGTATTCCCACCACCGTGTGGAAGAAACGCATACTCACTAGGCAACGAAAGACTTATACTCACCACCGTGTGGAAGACATATACGCATTAACTAGTGGAAGACTCGTATTCCCACCATCGTGTGGAAGAAACGCATACTCACTAGGCAATGGAAGACTTATACCCTCCACCGTGTAGAAGACATATACCCATTAGCCAGTGGCCGACTCGTATTCCCACCACCGTGTACAAGACATATACCCATCAGCCAGAGACAAACTCATATTCCAACAACTGTGTGGAAGAAACGCATACTCACTAAGCAACGGAAGGCTTATACTCACCACCGTGTGGAAGACATATACGCATTAACTAGTGGAAGACTCGTATTCCCACCATCGTGTGGAAGAAACGCATACTCCCTAGGCAATGGAAGACTTATACCCTCCACCGTGTAGAAGACATATACCCATTAGCCAGTGGCCGACTCGTATTCCCACCCCCGTGTACAAGACATATACCCATCAGCCAGAGACAAACTCATATTCCAACAACTGTGTGGAAGAAACGCATACTCACTAAGCAACGGAAGACTTATACTCACCACCGTGTGGAAGACATATACCCATTAGCCAGTGGCAAACTCGTATTCCCACCATCGTGTGGAAGAAACACATACTCACTAGGCAATGGAAGACTTATGCCACCACCGTGTGGAAAACATGTACCCATTAGCCAGTGGCAGACTCGTATTCCCACCATCGTGTGGAAGAAACGCATACTCACTAGGCAATGGAAGACTTATACCCTCCACCGTGTAGAAGACATATACCCATTAGCCAGTGGCCGACTCGTATTCCCACCACCGTGTACAAGACATATACCCATCAGCCAGTGGCAAACTCATATTCCAACCACTGTGTGGAAGAAACGCATACTCACTAAGCAACGGAAGACTTATACTCACCACCGTGTGGAAGACATATACCCATTAGCCAGTGGCAGACTCGTATTCCCACCATAGTGTGGAAGAAACGCATACTCACTAGGCAACGAAAGACTTATACTCACCACCGTGTGGAAGACATATACCCATTAACTAGTGGCAGACTCGTATTCCCACCATCGTGTGGAAGAAACGCATACTCACTAGGCAATGGAAGACTTATACCCTCCACCGTGTAGAAGACATATACCCATTAGCCAGTGGCCGACTCGTATTCCCACCACCGTGTACAAGACATATACCCATCAGCCAGTGGCAAACTCATATTCCAACCACTGTGTGGAAGAAACGCATACTCACTAAGCAACGGAAGACTTATACTCACCACCGTGTGGAAGACATATACCCATTAGCCAGTGGCAGACTCGTATTCCCACCATAGTGTGGAAGAAACGCATACTCACTAGGCAACGAAAGACTTATACTCACCACCGTGTGGAAGACATATACCCATTAACTAGTGGCAGACTCGTATTCCCACCATCGTGTGGAAGAAACGCATACTCACTAGGCAATGGAAGACTTATACCCTCCACCGTGTAGAAGACATATACCCATTAGCCAGTGGCCGACTCGTATTCCCACCACCGTGTACAAGACATATACCCATCAGCCAGTGGCAAACTCATATTCCAACCACTGTGTGGAAGAAACGCATACTCACTAAGCAACGGAAGACTTATACTCACCACCGTGTGGAAGACATATACCCATTAGCCAGTGGCAGACTCGTATTCCCACCATAGTGTGGAAGAAACGCATACTCACTAGGCAACGAAAGACTTATACTCACCACCGTGTGGAAGACATATACCCATTAACTAGTGGCAGACTCGTATTCCCACCATCGTGTGGAAGAAACGCATACTCACTAGGCAATGGAAGACTTATACCCTCCACCGTGTAGAAGACATATACCCATTAGCCAGTGGCCGACTCGTATTCCCACCACCGTGTACAAGACATATACCCATCAGCCAGTGGCAAACTCATATTCCAACCACTGTGTGGAAGAAACGCATACTCACTAAGCAACGGAAGACTTATACTCACCACCGTGTGGAAGACATATACCCATTAGCCAGTGGCAGACTCGTATTCCCACCATAGTGTGGAAGAAACGCATACTCACTAGGCAACGAAAGACTTATACTCACCACCGTGTGGAAGACATATACCCATTAACTAGTGGCAGACTCGTATTCCCACCATCGTGTGGAAGAAACGCATACTCACTAGGCAATGGAAGACTTATACCCTCCACCGTGTAGAAGACATATACCCATTAGCCAGTGGCCGACTCGTATTCCCACCACCGTGTACAAGACATATACCCATCAGCCAGTGGCAAACTCATATTCCAACCACTGTGTGGAAGAAACGCATACTCACTAAGCAACGGAAGACTTATACTCACCACCGTGTGGAAGACATATACCCATTAGCCAGTGGCAGACTCGTATTCCCACCATAGTGTGGAAGAAACGCATACTCACTAGGCAACGAAAGACTTATACTCACCACCGTGTGGAAGACATATACCCATTAACTAGTGGCAGACTCGTATTCCCACCATCGTGTGGAAGAAACGCATACTCACTAGGCAATGGAAGACTTATACCCTCCACCGTGTAGAAGACATATACCCATTAGCCAGTGGCCGACTCGTATTCCCACCACCGTGTACAAGACATATACCCATCAGCCAGTGGCAAACTCATATTCCAACCACTGTGTGGAAGAAACGCATACTCACTAAGCAACGGAAGACTTATACTCACCACCGTGTGGAAGACATATACCCATTAGCCAGTGGCAGACTCGTATTCCCACCATAGTGTGGAAGAAACGCATACTCACTAGGCAACGAAAGACTTATACTCACCACCGTGTGGAAGACATATACCCATTAACTAGTGGCAGACTCGTATTCCCACCATCGTGTGGAAGAAACGCATACTCACTAGGCAATGGAAGACTTATACCCTCCACCGTGTAGAAGACATATACCCATTAGCCAGTGGCCGACTCGTATTCCCACCACCGTGTACAAGACATATACCCATCAGCCAGTGGCAAACTCATATTCCAACCACTGTGTGGAAGAAACGCATACTCACTAAGCAACGGAAGACTTATACTCACCACCGTGTGGAAGACATATACCCATTAGCCAGTGGCAGACTCGTATTCCCACCACCGTGTGGAAGAAACGCATACTCACTAGGCAATGGAAGACTTATGCTCACAACCGTGTGGAAGACATATACCCATTAGCCAGTGGCAGACTCGTATTCCCACCATAGTGTGGAAGAAACGCATACTCACTAGGCAACGAAAGACTTATACTCACCACCGTGTGGAAGACATATACCCATTAACTAGTGGCAGACTCGTATTCCCACCATCGTGTGGAAGAAACGCATACTCACTAGGCAATGGAAGACTTATACCCTCCACCGTGTAGAAGACATATACCCATTAGCCAGTGGCCGACTCGTATTCCCACCACCGTGTACAAGACATATACCCATCAGCCAGTGGCAAACTCATATTCCAACCACTGTGTGGAAGAAACGCATACTCACTAAGCAACGGAAGACTTATACTCACCACCGTGTGGAAGACATATACCCATTAGCCAGTGGCAGACTCGTATTCCCACCATAGTGTGGAAGAAACGCATACTCACTAGGCAACGAAAGACTTATACTCACCACCGTGTGGAAGACATATACCCATTAACTAGTGGCAGACTCGTATTCCCACCATCGTGTGGAAGAAACGCATACTCACTAGGCAATGGAAGACTTATACCCTCCACCGTGTAGAAGACATATACCCATTAGCCAGTGGCCGACTCGTATTCCCACCACCGTGTACAAGACATATACCCATCAGCCAGTGGCAAACTCATATTCCAACCACTGTGTGGAAGAAACGCATACTCACTAAGCAACGGAAGACTTATACTCACCACCGTGTGGAAGACATATACCCATTAGCCAGTGGCAGACTCGTATTCCCACCATAGTGTGGAAGAAACGCATACTCACTAGGCAACGAAAGACTTATACTCACCACCGTGTGGAAGACATATACCCATTAACTAGTGGCAGACTCGTATTCCCACCATCGTGTGGAAGAAACGCATACTCACTAGGCAATGGAAGACTTATACCCTCCACCGTGTAGAAGACATATACCCATTAGCCAGTGGCCGACTCGTATTCCCACCACCGTGTACAAGACATATACCCATCAGCCAGTGGCAAACTCATATTCCAACCACTGTGTGGAAGAAACGCATACTCACTAAGCAACGGAAGACTTATACTCACCACCGTGTGGAAGACATATACCCATTAGCCAGTGGCAGACTCGTATTCCCACCATAGTGTGGAAGAAACGCATACTCACTAGGCAACGAAAGACTTATACTCACCACCGTGTGGAAGACATATACCCATTAACTAGTGGCAGACTCGTATTCCCACCATCGTGTGGAAGAAACGCATACTCACTAGGCAATGGAAGACTTATACCCTCCACCGTGTAGAAGACATATACCCATTAGCCAGTGGCCGACTCGTATTCCCACCACCGTGTACAAGACATATACCCATCAGCCAGTGGCAAACTCATATTCCAACCACTGTGTGGAAGAAACGCATACTCACTAAGCAACGGAAGACTTATACTCACCACCGTGTGGAAGACATATACCCATTAGCCAGTGGCAGACTCGTATTCCCACCATAGTGTGGAAGAAACGCATACTCACTAGGCAACGAAAGACTTATACTCACCACCGTGTGGAAGACATATACCCATTAACTAGTGGCAGACTCGTATTCCCACCATCGTGTGGAAGAAACGCATACTCACTAGGCAATGGAAGACTTATACCCTCCACCGTGTAGAAGACATATACCCATTAGCCAGTGGCCGACTCGTATTCCCACCACCGTGTACAAGACATATACCCATCAGCCAGTGGCAAACTCATATTCCAACCACTGTGTGGAAGAAACGCATACTCACTAAGCAACGGAAGACTTATACTCACCACCGTGTGGAAGACATATACCCATTAGCCAGTGGCAGACTCGTATTCCCACCATAGTGTGGAAGAAACGCATACTCACTAGGCAACGAAAGACTTATACTCACCACCGTGTGGAAGACATATACCCATTAACTAGTGGCAGACTCGTATTCCCACCATCGTGTGGAAGAAACGCATACTCACTAGGCAATGGAAGACTTATACCCTCCACCGTGTAGAAGACATATACCCATTAGCCAGTGGCCGACTCGTATTCCCACCACCGTGTACAAGACATATACCCATCAGCCAGTGGCAAACTCATATTCCAACCACTGTGTGGAAGAAACGCATACTCACTAAGCAACGGAAGACTTATACTCACCACCGTGTGGAAGACATATACCCATTAGCCAGTGGCAGACTCGTATTCCCACCATAGTGTGGAAGAAACGCATACTCACTAGGCAACGAAAGACTTATACTCACCACCGTGTGGAAGACATATACCCATTAACTAGTGGCAGACTCGTATTCCCACCATCGTGTGGAAGAAACGCATACTCACTAGGCAATGGAAGACTTATACCCTCCACCGTGTAGAAGACATATACCCATTAGCCAGTGGCCGACTCGTATTCCCACCACCGTGTACAAGACATATACCCATCAGCCAGTGGCAAACTCATATTCCAACCACTGTGTGGAAGAAACGCATACTCACTAAGCAACGGAAGACTTATACTCACCACCGTGTGGAAGACATATACCCATTAGCCAGTGGCAGACTCGTATTCCCACCATAGTGTGGAAGAAACGCATACTCACTAGGCAACGAAAGACTTATACTCACCACCGTGTGGAAGACATATACCCATTAACTAGTGGCAGACTCGTATTCCCACCATCGTGTGGAAGAAACGCATACTCACTAGGCAATGGAAGACTTATACCCTCCACCGTGTAGAAGACATATACCCATTAGCCAGTGGCCGACTCGTATTCCCACCACCGTGTACAAGACATATACCCATCAGCCAGTGGCAAACTCATATTCCAACCACTGTGTGGAAGAAACGCATACTCACTAAGCAACGGAAGACTTATACTCACCACCGTGTGGAAGACATATACCCATTAGCCAGTGGCAGACTCGTATTCCCACCATAGTGTGGAAGAAACGCATACTCACTAGGCAACGAAAGACTTATACTCACCACCGTGTGGAAGACATATACCCATTAACTAGTGGCAGACTCGTATTCCCACCATCGTGTGGAAGAAACGCATACTCACTAGGCAATGGAAGACTTATACCCTCCACCGTGTAGAAGACATATACCCATTAGCCAGTGGCCGACTCGTATTCCCACCACCGTGTACAAGACATATACCCATCAGCCAGTGGCAAACTCATATTCCAACCACTGTGTGGAAGAAACGCATACTCACTAAGCAACGGAAGACTTATACTCACCACCGTGTGGAAGACATATACCCATTAGCCAGTGGCAGACTCGTATTCCCACCATAGTGTGGAAGAAACGCATACTCACTAGGCAACGAAAGACTTATACTCACCACCGTGTGGAAGACATATACCCATTAACTAGTGGCAGACTCGTATTCCCACCATCGTGTGGAAGAAACGCATACTCACTAGGCAATGGAAGACTTATACCCTCCACCGTGTAGAAGACATATACCCATTAGCCAGTGGCCGACTCGTATTCCCACCACCGTGTACAAGACATATACCCATCAGCCAGTGGCAAACTCATATTCCAACCACTGTGTGGAAGAAACGCATACTCACTAAGCAACGGAAGACTTATACTCACCACCGTGTGGAAGACATATACCCATTAGCCAGTGGCAGACTCGTATTCCCACCATAGTGTGGAAGAAACGCATACTCACTAGGCAACGAAAGACTTATACTCACCACCGTGTGGAAGACATATACCCATTAGCTAGTGGCAGACTCGTATTCCCACCATCGTGTGGAAGAAACGCATACTCACTAGGCAATGGAAGACTTATACCCTCCACCGTGTAGAAGACATATACCCATTAGCCAGTGGCCGACTCGTATTCCCACCACCGTGTACAAGACATATACCCATCAGCCAGTGGCAAACTCATATTCCAACCACTGTGTGGAAGAAACGCATACTCACTAAGCAACGGAAGACTTATACTCACCACCGTGTGGAAGACATATACCCATTAGCCAGTGGCAGACTCGTATTCCCACCATAGTGTGGAAGAAACGCATACTCACTAGGCAACGAAAGACTTATACTCACCACCGTGTGGAAGACATATACCCATTAGCTAGTGGCAGACTCGTATTCCCACCATCGTGTGGAAGAAACGCATACTCACTAGGCAATGGAAGACTTATACCCTCCACCGTGTAGAAGACATATACCCATTAGCCAGTGGCCGACTCGTATTCCCACCACCGTGTACAAGACATATACCCATCAGCCAGTGGCAAACTCATATTCCAACCACTGTGTGGAAGAAACGCATACTCACTAAGCAACGGAAGACTTATACTCACCACCGTGTGGAAGACATATACCCATTAGCCAGTGGCAGACTCGTATTCCCACCACCGTGTGGAAGAAACGCATACTCACTAGGCAATGGAAGACTTATGCTCACAACCGTGTGGAAGACATATACCCATTAGCCAGTGGCAGACTCGTATTCCCACCATAGTGTGGAAGAAACGCATACTCACTAGGCAACGGAAGACTTATACTCACCACCGTGTGGAAGACATATACCCATTAGCTAGTGGCAGACTCGTATTCCCACCATCGTGTGGAAGAAACGCATACTCACTAGGCAATGGAAGACTTATACCCTCCACCGTGTAGAAGACATATACCCATTAGCCAGTGGCCGACTCGTATTCCCACCACCGTGTACAAGACATATACCCATCAGCCAGTGGCAAACTCATATTCCAACCACTGTGTGGAAGAAACGCATACTCACTAAGCAACGGAAGACTTATACTCACCACCGTGTGGAAGACATATACCCATTAGCCAGTGGCAGACTCGTATTCCCACCACCGTGTGGAAGAAACGCATACTCACTAGGCAATGGAAGACTTATGCTCACAACCGTGTGGAAGACATATACCCATTAGCCAGTGGCAGACTCGTATTCCCACCATAGTGTGGAAGAAACGCATACTCACTAGGCAACGAAAGACTTATACTCACCACCGTGTGGAAGACATATACCCATTAACTAGTGGCAGACTCGTATTCCCACCATCGTGTGGAAGAAACGCATACTCACTAGGCAATGGAAGACTTATACCCTCCACCGTGTAGAAGACATATACCCATTAGCCAGTGGCCGACTCGTATTCCCACCACCGTGTACAAGACATATACCCATCAGCCAGTGGCAAACTCATATTCCAACCACTGTGTGGAAGAAACGCATACTCACTAAGCAACGGAAGACTTATACTCACCACCGTGTGGAAGACATATACCCATTAGCCAGTGGCAGACTCGTATTCCCACCATAGTGTGGAAGAAACGCATACTCACTAGGCAACGAAAGACTTATACTCACCACCGTGTGGAAGACATATACCCATTAACTAGTGGCAGACTCGTATTCCCACCATCGTGTGGAAGAAACGCATACTCACTAGGCAATGGAAGACTTATACCCTCCACCGTGTAGAAGACATATACCCATTAGCCAGTGGCCGACTCGTATTCCCACCACCGTGTACAAGACATATACCCATCAGCCAGTGGCAAACTCATATTCCAACCACTGTGTGGAAGAAACGCATACTCACTAAGCAACGGAAGACTTATACTCACCACCGTGTGGAAGACATATACCCATTAGCCAGTGGCAGACTCGTATTCCCACCATAGTGTGGAAGAAACGCATACTCACTAGGCAACGAAAGACTTATACTCACCACCGTGTGGAAGACATATACCCATTAACTAGTGGCAGACTCGTATTCCCACCATCGTGTGGAAGAAACGCATACTCACTAGGCAATGGAAGACTTATACCCTCCACCGTGTAGAAGACATATACCCATTAGCCAGTGGCCGACTCGTATTCCCACCACCGTGTACAAGACATATACCCATCAGCCAGTGGCAAACTCATATTCCAACCACTGTGTGGAAGAAACGCATACTCACTAAGCAACGGAAGACTTATACTCACCACCGTGTGGAAGACATATACCCATTAGCCAGTGGCAGACTCGTATTCCCACCATAGTGTGGAAGAAACGCATACTCACTAGGCAACGAAAGACTTATACTCACCACCGTGTGGAAGACATATACCCATTAACTAGTGGCAGACTCGTATTCCCACCATCGTGTGGAAGAAACGCATACTCACTAGGCAATGGAAGACTTATACCCTCCACCGTGTAGAAGACATATACCCATTAGCCAGTGGCCGACTCGTATTCCCACCACCGTGTACAAGACATATACCCATCAGCCAGTGGCAAACTCATATTCCAACCACTGTGTGGAAGAAACGCATACTCACTAAGCAACGGAAGACTTATACTCACCACCGTGTGGAAGACATATACCCATTAGCCAGTGGCAGACTCGTATTCCCACCATAGTGTGGAAGAAACGCATACTCACTAGGCAACGAAAGACTTATACTCACCACCGTGTGGAAGACATATACCCATTAACTAGTGGCAGACTCGTATTCCCACCATCGTGTGGAAGAAACGCATACTCACTAGGCAATGGAAGACTTATACCCTCCACCGTGTAGAAGACATATACCCATTAGCCAGTGGCCGACTCGTATTCCCACCACCGTGTACAAGACATATACCCATCAGCCAGTGGCAAACTCATATTCCAACCACTGTGTGGAAGAAACGCATACTCACTAAGCAACGGAAGACTTATACTCACCACCGTGTGGAAGACATATACCCATTAGCCAGTGGCAGACTCGTATTCCCACCATAGTGTGGAAGAAACGCATACTCACTAGGCAACGAAAGACTTATACTCACCACCGTGTGGAAGACATATACCCATTAACTAGTGGCAGACTCGTATTCCCACCATCGTGTGGAAGAAACGCATACTCACTAGGCAATGGAAGACTTATACCCTCCACCGTGTAGAAGACATATACCCATTAGCCAGTGGCCGACTCGTATTCCCACCACCGTGTACAAGACATATACCCATCAGCCAGTGGCAAACTCATATTCCAACCACTGTGTGGAAGAAACGCATACTCACTAAGCAACGGAAGACTTATACTCACCACCGTGTGGAAGACATATACCCATTAGCCAGTGGCAGACTCGTATTCCCACCATAGTGTGGAAGAAACGCATACTCACTAGGCAACGAAAGACTTATACTCACCACCGTGTGGAAGACATATACCCATTAACTAGTGGCAGACTCGTATTCCCACCATCGTGTGGAAGAAACGCATACTCACTAGGCAATGGAAGACTTATACCCTCCACCGTGTAGAAGACATATACCCATTAGCCAGTGGCCGACTCGTATTCCCACCACCGTGTACAAGACATATACCCATCAGCCAGTGGCAAACTCATATTCCAACCACTGTGTGGAAGAAACGCATACTCACTAAGCAACGGAAGACTTATACTCACCACCGTGTGGAAGACATATACCCATTAGCCAGTGGCAGACTCGTATTCCCACCATAGTGTGGAAGAAACGCATACTCACTAGGCAACGAAAGACTTATACTCACCACCGTGTGGAAGACATATACCCATTAACTAGTGGCAGACTCGTATTCCCACCATCGTGTGGAAGAAACGCATACTCACTAGGCAATGGAAGACTTATACCCTCCACCGTGTAGAAGACATATACCCATTAGCCAGTGGCCGACTCGTATTCCCACCACCGTGTACAAGACATATACCCATCAGCCAGTGGCAAACTCATATTCCAACCACTGTGTGGAAGAAACGCATACTCACTAAGCAACGGAAGACTTATACTCACCACCGTGTGGAAGACATATACCCATTAGCCAGTGGCAGACTCGTATTCCCACCATAGTGTGGAAGAAACGCATACTCACTAGGCAACGAAAGACTTATACTCACCACCGTGTGGAAGACATATACCCATTAGCTAGTGGCAGACTCGTATTCCCACCATCGTGTGGAAGAAACGCATACTCACTAGGCAATGGAAGACTTATACCCTCCACCGTGTAGAAGACATATACCCATTAGCCAGTGGCCGACTCGTATTCCCACCACCGTGTACAAGACATATACCCATCAGCCAGTGGCAAACTCATATTCCAACCACTGTGTGGAAGAAACGCATACTCACTAAGCAACGGAAGACTTATACTCACCACCGTGTGGAAGACATATACCCATTAGCCAGTGGCAGACTCGTATTCCCACCATAGTGTGGAAGAAACGCATACTCACTAGGCAACGAAAGACTTATACTCACCACCGTGTGGAAGACATATACCCATTAGCTAGTGGCAGACTCGTATTCCCACCATCGTGTGGAAGAAACGCATACTCACTAGGCAATGGAAGACTTATACCCTCCACCGTGTAGAAGACATATACCCATTAGCCAGTGGCCGACTCGTATTCCCACCACCGTGTACAAGACATATACCCATCAGCCAGTGGCAAACTCATATTCCAACCACTGTGTGGAAGAAACGCATACTCACTAAGCAACGGAAGACTTATACTCACCACCGTGTGGAAGACATATACCCATTAGCCAGTGGCAGACTCGTATTCCCACCATAGTGTGGAAGAAACGCATACTCACTAGGCAACGAAAGACTTATACTCACCACCGTGTGGAAGACATATACCCATTAGCTAGTGGCAGACTCGTATTCCCACCATCGTGTGGAAGAAACGCATACTCACTAGGCAATGGAAGACTTATACCCTCCACCGTGTAGAAGACATATACCCATTAGCCAGTGGCCGACTCGTATTCCCACCACCGTGTACAAGACATATACCCATCAGCCAGTGGCAAACTCATATTCCAACCACTGTGTGGAAGAAACGCATACTCACTAAGCAACGGAAGACTTATACTCACCACCGTGTGGAAGACATATACCCATTAGCCAGTGGCAGACTCGTATTCCCACCACCGTGTGGAAGAAACGCATACTCACTAGGCAATGGAAGACTTATGCTCACAACCGTGTGGAAGACATATACCCATTAGCCAGTGGCAGACTCGTATTCCCACCATAGTGTGGAAGAAACGCATACTCACTAGGCAACGAAAGACTTATACTCACCACCGTGTGGAAGACATATACCCATTAGCTAGTGGCAGACTCGTATTCCCACCATCGTGTGGAAGAAACGCATACTCACTAGGCAATGGAAGACTTATACCCTCCACCGTGTAGAAGACATATACCCATTAGCCAGTGGCCGACTCGTATTCCCACCACCGTGTACAAGACATATACCCATCAGCCAGTGGCAAACTCATATTCCAACCACTGTGTGGAAGAAACGCATACTCACTAAGCAACGGAAGACTTATACTCACCACCGTGTGGAAGACATATACCCATTAGCCAGTGGCAGACTCGTATTCCCACCACAGTGTGGAAGAAACGCATACTCACTAGGCAACGAAAGACTTATACTCACCACCGTGTGGAAGACATATACCCATTAACTAGTGGCAGACTCGTATTCCCACCATCGTGTGGAAGAAACGCATACTCACTAGGCAATGGAAGACTTATACCCTCCACCGTGTAGAAGACATATACCCATTAGCCAGTGGCCGACTCGTATTCCCACCACCGTGTACAAGACATATACCCATCAGCCAGTGGCAAACTCATATTCCAACCACTGTGTGGAAGAAACGCATACTCACTAAGCAACGGAAGACTTATACTCACCACCGTGTGGAAGACATATACCCATTAGCCAGTGGCAGACTCGTATTCCCACCACCGTGTGGAAGAAACGCATACTCACTAGGCAATGGAAGACTTATGCTCACAACCGTGTGGAAGACATATACCCATTAGCCAGTGGCAGACTCGTATTCCCACCATAGTGTGGAAGAAACGCATACTCACTAGGCAACGAAAGACTTATACTCACCACCGTGTGGAAGACATATACCCATTAACTAGTGGCAGACTCGTATTCCCACCATCGTGTGGAAGAAACGCATACTCACTAGGCAATGGAAGACTTATACCCTCCACCGTGTAGAAGACATATACCCATTAGCCAGTGGCCGACTCGTATTCCCACCACCGTGTACAAGACATATACCCATCAGCCAGTGGCAAACTCATATTCCAACCACTGTGTGGAAGAAACGCATACTCACTAAGCAACGGAAGACTTATACTCACCACCGTGTGGAAGACATATACCCATTAGCCAGTGGCAGACTCGTATTCCCACCACCGTGTGGAAGAAACGCATACTCACTAGGCAATGGAAGACTTATGCTCACAACCGTGTGGAAGACATATACCCATTAGCCAGTGGCAGACTCGTATTCCCACCATAGTGTGGAAGAAACGCATACTCACTAGGCAACGGAAGACTTATACTCACCACCGTGTGGAAGACATATACCCATTAACTAGTGGCAGACTCGTATTCCCACCATCGTGTGGAAGAAACGCATACTCACTAGGCAATGGAAGACTTATACCCTCCACCGTGTAGAAGACATATACCCATTAGCCAGTGGCCGACTCGTATTCCCACCACCGTGTACAAGACATATACCCATCAGCCAGTGGCAAACTCATATTCCAACCACTGTGTGGAAGAAACGCATACTCACTAAGCAACGGAAGACTTATACTCACCACCGTGTGGAAGACATATACCCATTAGCCAGTGGCAGACTCGTATTCCCACCATAGTGTGGAAGAAACGCATACTCACTAGGCAACGAAAGACTTATACTCACCACCGTGTGGAAGACATATACCCATTAACTAGTGGCAGACTCGTATTCCCACCATCGTGTGGAAGAAACGCATACTCACTAGGCAATGGAAGACTTATACCCTCCACCGTGTAGAAGACATATACCCATTAGCCAGTGGCCGACTCGTATTCCCACCACCGTGTACAAGACATATACCCATCAGCCAGTGGCAAACTCATATTCCAACCACTGTGTGGAAGAAACGCATACTCACTAAGCAACGGAAGACTTATACTCACCACCGTGTGGAAGACATATACCCATTAGCCAGTGGCAGACTCGTATTCCCACCATAGTGTGGAAGAAACGCATACTCACTAGGCAACGAAAGACTTATACTCACCACCGTGTGGAAGACATATACCCATTAACTAGTGGCAGACTCGTATTCCCACCATCGTGTGGAAGAAACGCATACTCACTAGGCAATGGAAGACTTATACCCTCCACCGTGTAGAAGACATATACCCATTAGCCAGTGGCCGACTCGTATTCCCACCACCGTGTACAAGACATATACCCATCAGCCAGTGGCAAACTCATATTCCAACCACTGTGTGGAAGAAACGCATACTCACTAAGCAACGGAAGACTTATACTCACCACCGTGTGGAAGACATATACCCATTAGCCAGTGGCAGACTCGTATTCCCACCATAGTGTGGAAGAAACGCATACTCACTAGGCAACGGAAGACTTATACTCACCACCGTGTGGAAGACATATACCCATTAACTAGTGGCAGACTCGTATTCCCACCATCGTGTGGAAGAAACGCATACTCATTAGGCAATGGAAGACTTATACCCTCCACCGTGTAGAAGACATATACCCATTAGCCAGTGGCCGACTCGTATTCCCACCCCCGTGTACAAGACATATACCCATCAGCTAGAGGCAAACTCATATTCCAACCACTGTGTGGAAGAAACGCATACTCACTAAGCAACGGAAGGCTTATACTCACCACCGTGTGGAAGACATATACCCNTTTTCGAGGTGTCACAATCTACCCCCGTTAAGAAAAGGCTTCGTCCTCGAAGCTTCCTCAATTCACACCTAAACATATACTCAAACAAAATATTCAAACCAAATATCCACTACGGATTTCTTATTAATTCGGAACTTCGGTTCCTATATTCAAACTTTTCATAACTTAAACTTTTACCCAAAATTTCACAACTTAGGCGCTAATACTTTCTAGTAACCCAAAGGTTCGTACCGCTCTGATACCAATTTGTAACACCCCAATTTTCATAACCAAATTTTCTTAATTTTTTTTTCTTAATTAATTGAAAATTTTTACAATCATAGCGGAAGCATTAATAATCAATAGAAAACGGATGTTACTGCCACGCTCAGGTATCTTTCCTATACCCAAACGCTAAGGCTAATTCCAAACTTACAACACTTAATAATATCCAAAATCCAATTTAATACAATTTGAAATAAATAATACAACCAATCATTCTTCATATATCAAACCTCCACAAAGTCTATTCTTAAATAGACTAATCCAAATCGTCATCTCGAATCCTTATTCATGTTCACCTGTAATATCATTTAATACAAAAATAAAGTGTAGACAAAAATTAGCATAAGCTAAGTAAGAATCACTTCACCCCGTAAAATATTGACTTGGATTTTTATATTGTTTTCAAAACTTGTATACTTTTTTTATTCTTTTTTTTTTTTT
>NC_044916.1:23687567-23688317 GCF_003576645.1 Ipomoea triloba | reverse complement strand
CTTAAAATAATACTTAAAGCTTTTGATTTGTAATTATCATCACCCTTAACCACTGCAACACAATTTATATAACAAATTGAATTGTCAATCACGATTATAGAGACGAATTTCAAAAGACTAAGGGGATTAAAAAAAAGAACCAGAGTATTCTGCACTGTTGGAGTTAATTCGCTGAAGCCAGAGGTTAATCTACTGCCACCGATTCACCAATTGTTGCTGCCGACAAATCGCCACCGACGAAAGAGTTCTGCCGCCGATCGAAAGTCCCCGGACCGATTATTCAGTGAAGAGTGTTTTTTTCTTTGTATCCATTGATGATGAATGACCCCGCTTTTATACTACCTAGCTTCAACAACTTCGTTCGAAGTCTGTGTTCGTGCCATGCCTTCCAGTCCTCAAAATTCGCTACAAAGGCGCCTCATTCGCTGTTCGGTTGCTGACCGGAGAAGGGACGAAGATTTGTTAACGGCAAACGGCTTCGACTAATTCTGCGCTCCTCCATGACCGCTCAAGGCCCTGCGATCTCCTTTCTTGTTCGACCATTCCTGTCAATTTCTCTTGGTTCACGCCGCGCTGCTCATTTCCATTCACGAAGGGCCGAAGAAAGACGAGGGTTTTTTTAATTCAATGGGCGGCTAACATTAATTAGACTCAATATCTGCCAAATGAAAGTTATAATAAAAGTAATAATAATAACAATAAAGCCCAATTATTTAACACACTAATAAAAGAATAAAATAAGAAAGAAGG
>NC_044916.1:23685245-23686567 GCF_003576645.1 Ipomoea triloba | reverse complement strand
AACGCGTGATTCATTTTATAATTATTGCAAACTTGAATATTTAGTAACGGTAAAATCATAGCTTTTGATTTATCACGATAAAGTGTGTGGATATATTCACACTTTTTACAAGGGAGATGTTCTCGAATATATATAGTTATGAAAGAAATTTGTGACCATTATTTGTGATGTACATTAGATAAATTTACAATAGTTCATAAATCACAAGAAAGAAAGATAAATAGTAGTATTGAAAAAGACCCCAGGCTACGTTGAAAGAAAATCAAAAGTATAATCCTTTAATATAAGAACTATATACTCCACCTACTAGGTTATCTTTTCGAGCGATAATGACTATATTGTAATGAAGGACGGATTAGTAGATAGCTTCGAGTGGTCGGCACATTGGCAGTGGTGTGCAATGAAGCATGCAGGATGGACCATTCTTTGATTTGAGGATTTGTAGGAACAATAATTATTCCTTTAGAAAATGGGGAAGGCATTTTTCTTTTTTGGTGATGCTGCCACCATAAACATTGTCACGTGCATCTTCAAAAAGTTGATTCTTTGGTGCAATTGATTATGTTGACTTGCTGGACCAGAGATTTGACAATGTGGTATGCAAAGATTATGGTAAAAAACACACATTGTCCCCTTTTATTGCTATTGCATGTTACTAAATTGTTCTCAGGTTCCTCGAATTTGTTACGAAAAGTTATATTTGATGGGGTTAGATATGTTGGGAAAATGAGATTAGTATACAAATTAGCTTAAGAGCATCGATCTCCAATATTGTTTAAATTTTTTATAAACATATTGGTCCAAAAAAAGTGAGAAAGAAAAGAAAAAAAAAAAAGTTAGTGACCGCCCAATTCCTAACACATACCAACTAGATTCGATGTGTATTTTTAATTATGAATGAACCCTACAAAAAATTCCGCTCTTCTGCAACAACATCACAGCGCATCTCCTACACTCTCTTTCCTCTATCTATCTCATCCAAAACCCCACCAAAAAAAAATCTCAAAATGACCCTGTTGGGGCTGCATGCTTTAAGTGAGAAGCAGTTGGATTGAGGAGTTGTGAGTTTGGACCGTGGGTATGGTGGCTAAAAAGAGCCAACTCAAGAACAAGGTGATTAAATTAATATATAGGTTGTTCAAATTTTATTGGGTTACACAAATATTTTGATTGCACTTACTTGTAGTTGTGTTATAAGACTATTTTTTATTACAGATGTATAATATAATGCAACTATTTTGGAATGATAATAAAGAATTATATTATAGTAATTGTTAACAATTCATACCAATTCATATAAATTAACTCAACAAGACCCAACA
>NC_044916.1:23681528-23684245 GCF_003576645.1 Ipomoea triloba | reverse complement strand
GCTGACCAAGGCCAAACAAAAGTTTCTAGGGAATCTAATAGGATATTGATTCATATGTAATGTATCTGGAAATCACTAAATGAACTTAAGGATATGTTCCAAGTGATATCTTTTAGATGAATCAAACTTGTTTTTCTTGCAATCTGTGTTCGAAAGGTAGTTCAAGAGGTCACCCGATCAGTTTGTCTATATACGTTATGTCTCGAAGAAGGGTAGTTCGAGAGGTCACTTCGAAAGATAACAAACTGATATCTCTGAACGGAGGAATAAGGAGGTTAGGGATCAATCACTCAGGGGGAAGATCCTTAACCAGATCAAGACGGAGGAATAAGGAGGGTTAGGGATCAATCACTCAGGGGGAAGATCCTTAACCAGATCAAGACGGAGGAATAAGGAGGGATCAATCACTCAGGGGGAAGATCCTTAAACTCATGTGGAAGACAATTCACCTTCGAGAGGTGAATCTGATATATGAGGGGAAACGGCTAACTTTGGATATTAATGCTAGCCACGTGGTCATCGGTTACTGACGGTTTTTCGCACTTAAGGGCATTATCTTGATTAATGGGAGCATGCCTGTATAAACATCTCATTATATCCCACTATCCAAAAACCGCATTATACTTTACCAAAATATCCTTACCATACATTACATACATAACCGTTATAAAGGGTATTTCTGACCTTTTACTTCTTTGAAATTAACCGGTATCTTTTCTCGGATCAAATATTCTACCCTACCCATATATCCAACCCGAATCCACATGATATAAAAGCCAAATCCTTCTTCTTTACCCGGATTCAAGCTAAAACCGTTTACCCAAAATCCCCAAATCCTAAACGCAGTACTCATTCCCTCCAAAACATCTAACCTTCATCAATGGCGTCCCAATCCTCTACGTCAACCTCATCTTCCGACGCATATCAAAGGAATTGCTACACATTCGCTCTCAGATCAAACAAGTCAAGGCGGGGAGTATCCTTGACAGAAACGGCTTCATCACCAACTCCCTAATCCAAAAATGGCGGAAAAAGTCCTGAAGAAGTTTGAAAGCAGGACTGATGAAATACATGACGCACGACTACCGAACCATTCACGCCCTCGACTTCACAGAATGGTTCGCAAATGCCAAGGTCACGAAGGGTAAAATCGAAAGCCGCTTTAATGATTTCCCATCACAACATCTGTAGGTGACCTCAGAGCGGCATTTTATTTCGCGTCATCGGAGGAAGCAGTCAAGCATCTATCGGATTACGACTTGGACAAGCAAGCCTTCTGGGAGAAGATCCGACTAGCGACTGCACCACCCAGAGCATCCTCGGCCGTAAACCTCCTGCTGATCCAGGTATACTTGATAATGATCTGAGGCTCTGTCATATGCTTCCTTCAAAGTAGAGCACATGAAAGGCGCGATCATTCCTCTTATGCTCCAATCCAACCCTCGAACAAATCTTCTCGCCTTGCTTGCCTCATCAGGTACAATTTCCTGAGCAAAACGCATGAGTTCTACATATTGGTCATGGTACTCTTGAATTGTTGCTCCCTTTTGTCTCAATCGAAGGAACTCCTCGCATTTGATTCCTTTTATACGCTCGGTATAAAATTGCCCTCGCAATTCTACCTTGAATTCTTCCCAGCCAAACCCTGGGTCTTGTAGTAGATCAGGTCCAACTGTTGACCACCAGTTGTCAGCAGCTTTCGTCAAGTAGTACACTGCAGAAGGCACTCGCTGATTCGTAGGACAATTCACTGCGTTAAGTAACTTGTCAAACGTCCGAATCCACTCTTCTAAGATCACCGGGTCTTTTTCCCCGGCGTAGTATGGCGGTTGCCGGTTTGCTATAGACTTAGCGATATCGACCCGTGGCTGTCCCTGATTCTGGTTCTGAACTTGCTGAGCCATCATGAACTCAGCCATTCGCTCCATTGCTTGGGCCATGCGGTCTATCGCCGAAATATTTTCATCGTTACCAACGGGTATATTACGTCGCGGTGGCATTCTCACTGAATGACAATTTTAAGTTAGCGTCTTTACATAGGATTCTCTAAAAGTTAACTAGTTAAACAATTAGTATAGCAACTTAGATATTACTCAAGTTCTATACTGTACTTCCTAACATTTTCTTAAACTTACCCATTAAGTAAGGGCTTCAATCACAGCATAGTGATAATCAACACATTATGCTAACAACTTATAATAATCCAAAGCAAGGATTAACACATGTAGAAAATCACAGATATTATTCATGCTTATTCAACAATAAGAATCGTAAGATTCTATAAAGTAGAGTAAAATACCGCCTTTTTATGCTGCCCGGCTTTCGTTCCAGTCCTGCTCCGAAATCATGCTCCTTAGCAACAAGATTAGGTTAATCTTAACAAACCTAAGCTGACTCGACATTGGTTCTAACCTAGGCTCTGATACCAACTTGTAACACCCCGGCTCGGCTATACCGTACATCCGGAGTAGTTACCGCCACACTTAGAATGAATCCCACCAATTCCTAATAGAATTCGTTCCAAGTGCACAGGCTAAGTAAATACATACTATTTGTTCATACCATAGGGACTTACCATAATAACTTTCTTAAAATATTTCTGTAAGATATATATATATCTAACAACCATAAAACTTACATAGGTTGCTAACATAATTAACATAAGTGCTAGAAATAAAACCCACTAGCCATCTATATCTATCATGGCTACAAAAAAT
>NC_044916.1:23646196-23674618 GCF_003576645.1 Ipomoea triloba | reverse complement strand
CCCCCCCCTCTAGACTTGTACCCCATCCCCTTGGGACCAACAATTGGTATCAGAGCAAGTTCTCTGATCGATATAAACCTTTGTTTATATTGCCTAGAGATCCTTCTTTGAAAAATCCTTTAAAAGTTTTCAAAGCACGAGATAATTCTTCTAATATGGATAGCATGTTGTCGAGACATCTTCTCTTTGATCTTAGCAGGTTCGATGACTGGAAAACACGCATGCTTGCGTATCTATCAGCCCTCCATGATGAGATGGCCAAAGTTATAACATCTAGACCAGTCAAGATCATGATGGTAAACACGACTGCTGAGCAAACCAGAGAAACACCGAAGTATGTCCCCAAACCTAGGGAAGAATGGACAAGTGATGATAGGAAGAGAAACAACTTGGACAACATTGCCAAGGATATTCTCTTCAGAGCTATAGACGAAACCATCTTTCCAAAAGTAAGAAAATGCAAGACGGCGAAAGAGGTATGGGATACTTTGATGTTGATTGGTGAAGGTGACGAACAGGAGAAGGAGAACAAGCTTACCGTGGCCATGAAGAAGTTCGAGGACTTCAAGATGAAGCCAGGGGAGAGCATCGACAGCATGGAATCTCGTTTCATGAAGCTATCAATAGAGATCAGTGATCTCGAGAAGGAGATTCCACAAAAGGAGCTAAACCTGAAGGTCTTACGAGGCCTTACCAAGGAGTGGGAAATGAAGGTGATCACAATGCGCGATCACAGGGATTTGAAGAACACCACAACCGACCAACTATTCAGAGATCTCAAAGCCTTCGAATTTGAGATGTTTCTTTTAAGAGATTTTAACCTATAGTTAGGTTCTAGGGAAGAAAACAAAGCTTTAACCGAACAAAAATAGAAATTTACCGAATATTTGTGGTCTTGAAGAAGGATCCTAGCTATGGAGGTTGCTAATCTTGAAGATGAAGATGAAGAATTCCTCTCCCTTTTCCTTTCTCCCATTTGCTAATCTTAAATGCCATTTCCCAATGGTTGTTTACGTCGTATGATCAGTTCATACTAAAAGGGGCGAAGTCTATTCGCCGAGTACTGTATAACACATAGGATGAGGTATTCCTATGGGGGTGTGCACACTTAAGGTATAGTTACTCCAAAAGTCCGGGTAGTTGTCGTTTTTATGGACCTAGTAAGGCCAGCTAGGAATCATTTTAACGAACCTTACGTCCAGGGGATCAGTGTTAGACCGGGTGACAACCACTGAACCCGAGTTCGATGATCCAAGTGGTCAAAGAGGGAGTTAAGAGAATACTCCAAAGGCCTCACGCTTGCTAATATGAAACTAAGGAAGATTTAAAAGTAAGAAAGAGTTATTCTGTATTGACACTAAGAAGAAATGATTGTATCCAGAATGAAAGGTTGATATTGGTTCACTAATCTCTTTTGTACAAGTCTTCGTTGTTAACTTATTTACAGGTGAAATCTCAACAAATGGGTAAAAACTCTTACATACTTGTTTTGAAAAAAACCTTTGTTGAATTTTGAGTGACCATGGATTTTCTTACTTAGCCGTCGTGCTAACTACACTTCAATGTGTCTTTATTTAACAAATGCCATCTAGCGTAGGCTCGTGTAGCCGACGAACCCCCAGGCTCGTGTACCATGGATGACGGGTGCCGACCCTTACGACATGAATAGGATTGAAGTTGAGTTTGAGATCTACTCTATCTTAGAATAGACACCTTGGAAGTTTTAGCATTTTGAGAAATACCCGGTTGTATTGATTATTTCCATATGTAGTAAGTTAGACTTTGGAGTGTTATTGGATGTTGTAAGTTTAGCCTTAGCGTTTGGGTACAGGAAAGATACCTAAACGTGGCGGTATGTAACCCCTCGGTTTTCCAACAAAGTTAGGGTTCGAAAATATTTTTTTTTAAGCTATGACATTTATGAGAAGATCTCTCGGTACTTCAAAATAATTTTTTTTTTAGACTAAGTTATTAATAAGCTGCGATTTACGTACCGGTCACGAACCGAAAATTTTAAGGATTTACTTACAGATCGAATTTTCCTAGAAAATGGATTATTAAGTACAATACGATTAAGCCTGAACTTCCTACTTAGTTCAAGAGAAATTTAAATGGACTGTAAGAGTGAAATTGTTACGGACCTTCGTACCTAAATTTTGCGCGAGACCGAAAAATTCCCGATTTTAGTGGTTAATGACGGGATTATTTTTAGAATAATTTTGGTGTTAGAATTTTCCTGAATTAAGTTATAATCCTCCGCACCTTTATCTTATTTAATCCCAAACTAGCAAAATGAATTCTACTCTTCAAGATCTACCATGGGGAGTTGACAAGTGGCACACTTATTACCACATGGTAATTAATTAATGAGTTTGTCATAAGAAGTATGGGATGATCATACTTGTGCCTTAAGCTTCAAGCTAACCTCACATCACCCACTCTCTCATCTCCCATTTTCGAAATTAGAAGGAAAAGAAGAGGAAGGAAACCTCATTCTTCTACATTGTGATCAAAAGACTCCCTAGCTTTCTCTTCAACTCAAGTGCTCAATAATAGGTAAAAACTTTGGATTTGTTCGGTTAATATGACTAGAATCCTTCCTAGAACTTAAGTTTAAACTAAGGATTCATGAAAATGTTGTTATTATGGTTATTTTGTTTAGGATCCTTGGTGAAAGGTTTGAAGGAGAAGATCCTTAACTTTCTACGGTTTTAAAATCTACTTGGGAGGTGAGGAATCCCTTAAGTTGGTTTAGTCACTTGAAGGTGATCAAATGCTAGTAAATTATGTGACTAGGAAATTATGTGAAAATTATGTGTTAAGTTTATAGATCTACAAGTTGGCTCAAAAGACTACCTCTTGATTTTTGGTAATTTTTGTATGCATGTTCATAGTTAACTTATGCATGTATATGTTGTGTTTACGTTCATTGAGGCTTATACTTGTGAAAATAGTGGAAAAACGGGGCGTTACAACCCAGTTTTTTGCTGCCCGAAGTTGGCAGAACCGGATGGACGCGCGTCCATCGGCGCCCAGGATTTCGGCGTCGCGGTCGAGAGGCCGGACGCCACCACGGACGCGCGTCCGCGGGTGTCCGAGACTACGGCGTCACGGCCGAAAGGCCGGACACAACCACGGACGCGCGTCCGTGGCGCCCAGTTTTTCGGCGTCAATGCCGAACGTGCGGACGCCGCCTGGACGCACGCGTTCGCCGCTGCGGGTAACCGCGAAACCGCGCGACGCGGAGCCATTTTCGACCGAACCTTTCCCCGATGTTTTTGCTCCCTAATGTTATGATGCTTGGAAGGCCTACGGGCAACCGAATCAATTTTTGAAAGCTCAAATATTATTTTGTACATTATGTTCATTAATTTGGGGAAAAATTGTGTTTTTAAGAAACAAGTGTGACCCTTGCCACTTGGAATTTCATGGTGAAAAGTCATTAACAACTATGTGTATTTTGGAGATATATTTGGATAAGAATGATCGTTTGAGTCATCACGTGAATATACTAATTAAACCCAAGGACAGAAAGAGTGTTTTGAAAACCTTAGTTTCTGGATAATGTTATTGAGATGGTAACTTTACGGGAGGCCTGCGGGAGCCGTGGCCCGAAAGTTATTGAAATGTTTGACTTCTTGGGAGGCTTGCGAGCCGGGGCCCGGAAGTTAATGAGATGTTTGACTTTACGGGAGGCCTGCGGGAGCCGTGGCCCGAAAGTTATTGAAATGTTTGACTTCTTGGGAGGCTTGCGAGCCGGGGCCCGGAAGTTAATGAGATGTTTGACTCTACGGGAGGCCTGCGGGAGCCGTGACCCGAAAGTTATTGAAATGTTTGACTTCTTGGGAGGCTTGCGAGCCGGGGCCCGGAAGTTAATGAGATGTTTGACTTTACGGGAGGCCTGCGGGAGCCGTGGCCCGAAAGTTATTGAAATGTTTGACTTCTTGGGAGGCTTGCGAGCCGGGGCCCGGAAGTTAATGAGATGTTTGACTTTACGGGAGGCCTGCGGGAGCCGTGGCCCGAAAGTTATTGAAATGTTTGACTTCTTGGGAGGCTTGCGAGCCGGGGCCCGGAAGTTAATGAGATGTTTGACTTTACGGGAGGCCTGCGGGAGCCGTGGCCCGAAAGTTATTGAAATGTTTGACTTCTTGGGAGGCTTGCGAGCCGGGGCCCGGAAGTTATTGAGACGTTTGACTTTGCGGGAGGCTTATCAGCCGGGGCCCCAAAGTTATTGAGATGTTGACCTGCGGGAGGCATGAGTGCCGCGGCCTGAGGTGCTTGAAAAGATTCCAAGTATGCCTTATACTTATTCAGGGGGAAACTAAGTAAAATTTTACTAACTACGAAAATCTAGTTACTGCGTAACTAGATTGAAGAATAGAATGTCACGAGATCTGAACAGTAAAGTGTGTGTGTTGTGGAACTCACTTTTTGAATTAAATGTTGGAATTCTCAAAAATGAAAGTATTATATGCTGATGTCTCTCATATTCTATGCTATACTTTCTTTTGTTGATAACCGATTGCAGGTAGATTGCAATTGATGGGTAAAGTTTACAGTTTCTGAGTTTTATGTTGTTTTTGAAACCTTTGTTTACTTTCGAGTGACAATGGATTTCCTTACTTAGCCGTCATGCTAACTACACTTCATTGTGTTCGTTATTAGATGGAATCTAGTGTGGGCTCATGCAGCCCAGCGGACTCCGATCCATCGGAGTTTGAGTTCCCAGTTCTGGATTACGATAATTACATGCAGTTTTTGTCTGATGATGACCCGTACACCCCCGGCTACGCTCCAGATCCTCCAGTGCTGACTTGTACTCCCGACCCTGTGCCCACTTCTGTCTCACCGGCGGTACCGGTTTGGTCACCAGTCCCTGCTGAACCGTTGTGCCCTCTAGACATTATTCAGGCTAGCTATGCGTTCTACCCCATAGAGGTTTTACCCGATAGTGATCCTCTCGAGTTTGTTGTTCGCTATCCTTACCCGTGTAGTGATCCTCTCGAGTTTGTTGTTCGCTATCCTTACCCGTGCGACCCGAGTCCCCCGGAGTATCATGACGAGTGGATGATGCATATCAATACCTGCAACTTTCTAGACCACATCACCTTGTTCGAGGGTGAGTGGCATCTCGTTTGGGGCACCTACACTGGCCCGGTGTACAACTCGTTAGACTAGGTAGTGTCTAGGGTGGGAAGTCAAGTCTGACCTTTTGTGTATATATCTTTTGTAGCCATGCTTGTACTAAGATGGCTAGTGGGTCGGGTCTATCTCAAACTCTCCCAGTGGTTTCTAACTAAACTTTGGTACTTGTTAGTAGCTAGCTTAGCTACTCTTTTGTTGATGCCATGAATATATATATNAACCGTTGTGCCCTCTAGACATTATTCAGGCTAGCTATGCGTTCTACCCCATAGAGGTTTTACCCGATAGTGATCCTCTCGAGTTTGTTGTTCGCTATCCTTACCCGTGCGACCCGAGTCCCCCGGAGTATCATGACGAGTGGATGATGCATATCAATACCTGCAACTTTCTAGACCACATCACCTTGTTCGAGGGTGAGTGGCATCTCGTTTGGGGCACCTACACTGGCCCGGTGTACAACTCGTTAGACTAGGTAGTGTCTAGGGTGGGAAGTCAAGTCTGACCTTTTGTGTATATATCTTTTGTAGCCATGCTTGTACTAAGATGGCTAGTGGGTCGGGTCTATCTCAAACTCTCCCAGTGGTTTGTAACTAAACTTTGGTACTTGTTAGTAGCTAGCTTAGCTACTCTTTTGTTGATGCCTATGAAAATATATATCAAGTTGTGATGGTCATGATGGTATAGTACAGTTTCCTTATCCTTAGCCTGTGCATCTAGAATGAATCCTATCTGTATGTGATTGGGTTTAGTCTAGGTGTGGCGGTAACTACCTCGGCTGTTCGGTACAGCCAAGTACGGGTGTTACACTATACCCATATATTATCAGATAGAATTTCATATACATATATATATTCGTTACAAGATACAACCCTCAAATATTTATATATGTTGCTTTAAATAGACATATAATATATATATATATATATATATATATATATTATACATATGGTACAAATGCCGCACATTGTAAATTGATGTATACACAATTTTATATCATATGTATATAATACTTGAATGAAAATCATAGTTGCAAATTTAACACATGTAGTACTTTCACATACTATCTTACGTAATTTATATGAAACATATAATAATCATATTTTAAAATATATATTTATATATTAGGGGCAAATAACTAGTTTTTGGTAAACATGAAAACTTACCTAAGAGCCATAATCCACCAAATATACCCAAGATAATTTGATAATCTGCCGAACCTCCATAAACAGAGAAATATGCATCTATCTATTTTCTCCCCCATAACTTGTCCTCTCACATATTACTCAAACTAAAATCGGTTGTCTTTTCCTTGCTACTGGAATATACACGTACATATAAATAATGGAGAGAGGTCAAAGAGTGACTGCTGGTGATACTTGGAGGTTTTGAACTATCCTTTATGACTATTATTATTATGATTATGATTATGATGATGAGAGTTGAGATCTCTCTATTTGGTTTTGGCCACCGGTTCATGGAATCGTCCGGTTGGTTTGGATTTGATTTTGATTTGGTTTGGCCACTGGTTCGTGGATTCGTCCGGTTGGTTTGGAAGCTTGAAATTTTCCATTTGGATCCATTCCTCCTTGATATTTTATATAATAACTATTTTTGGATATATGAAAAGTTTAATCAATTATTTGAAGAATTATCTTTGGTGGTTATTGTGAGAGTTTGGATCTCTCTATTTGGTGGTTATTTTGAGAGATTGAGATTATCTCTTTGGTATTTATTTTGAGATAATGGAATTATCTTTTGGATGTTTATTTTGAGATATTGGAATTATCTATTTGATAATTATTTTGAGATATTGGAGTTATTCCTTTGGTATTTATTTTGAGAGTTGGAAATCTCTCTATTGGTGAATAAGTTTTGGTTTAAAGGAATTTTGAGTAGATGATATTATGATATATATTGAGGAAATTGTTATATGGAAAAGTTAAGATAAAGATATTATTATGATATGTATTGAGGAAATTGTTATATGGAAATATTGATATAAAGATTGTATATGGTGAATCTTGAGGAAATAGTTGTTGAACGATTTTGGATTATGAAATAGGCAATGACCTTATCTCCTGGAAATTTTATAGATATTTTTGGTATGTATTTTTATACATATTTGAATGTGTATGATTTCCTCAAGTTATATTTCTAATGGATTAAAGATTTTATTTTATGAGATTAAAATATATTAAGGGGTTAAATTTATTATGTGGAAATTTATGTGCTCCAAAGTGCTATGTGCTATGTGCAAAATGTTTTACGGGGTAGAGTATGTCTTACCAGCCGTCGTGCTGACTTTGTTTCTACCATAGTGTTTTGCAGGAAATATTTGGCATGGCACTTGGCATGAGAGTGAATCGTTGTATAAAGATTTTATTGTACCATTAGGAATTCCACCATTGTAATAGTAATTTTGGTAGTAGGTTTTGCCTGTGCGTTTGAGTATAAGAGAGATACTCGAACGTGGCATAACACCCCTTTTTCCTTTTAGTTGTTGTTTAAGCTTCCGCTGTTGTATAAAAAAAATTAAATTATACCCGTATTTCGGTAGTGGAAAAAGTGGGGTGTTACAATGTTTAGGTGAAATTGAGGAAACTTCGAGGACGAAGCCTTTTCTTAACAGGGGTAGATTGTGACACCTCGAAAATTTGGTTAGTATTTTCTTGAAAAAAATATTATTTTTGATTATTATAATTATTTTAATCTTTTATGTTGCCCAAAAGAATTTTTTTGAAATTATTATTTATTTCAAAATATATATACATTTCGAATATATAAATATATATATATATTTATTTATTATTTCGAACATGGTTAATAAGAAAAGATTTGCCTTGATGGGTTAAGCTTTAAGATTTATTTGAGAGTTCTTTGATTTGAACCTGGCAACAACAAAATTATTTTCAAATCCTATTATATTGCTCTTCGTATATACCTATATATATATATATATATATATATATATATATATATATATATATATATATATATGTTTGTTGCTAAGCTAAAGCACAAAAAGAAATGGGGTATTACCGCCACGCTTAGGCATCTTTTTGGTTAATAATTTGCCTTGATGGGCTAAGCTTTAAGATTTATTTGAGAGTTCTTTGATTTGAACCTGGCAACAACAAAATTATTTTCAAATCCTATTATATTGCTCTTCGTATATACCTATATATATATATATTTATTCTTTCTAAGGAAATAGCCGTGGAAAAGCCATGATAATCAATCTCTTCCCCATTTTTCGGTCATCTATCCCTCCCCTTCCGTATATAAATGTTTCTATACAATATAGATCCATACAATTAGTCCATGATTTCCTGCCTTTCCTTAAAAACACTCAGCAGTCACTCTTTGACCTCTCTCCATTATTTATATGTACGTGTATATTCCAGTAGCAAGGAAAAGACAACCGATTTTAGTTTGAGTAATATGTGAGAGGACAAGTTATGGGGGAGAAAATAGATAGATGCATATTTCTCTGTTTATGGAGGTTCGGCAGATTATCAAATTATCTTGGGTATATTTGGTGGATTATGGCTCTTAGGTAAGTTTTCATGTTTACCAAAAACTAGTTATTTGCCCCTAATAAATATATAAATATATATTTTAAAATATGATTATTATATGTTTCATATAAATTACGTAAGATAGTATGTGAAAGTACCTACATGTGTTAAATTTGCAACTATGATTTTCATTCAAGTATTATATACATATGATATAAAATTGTGTATACATCAATTTACAATGTGCGGCATTTGTACCATATGTATAATATATATATATATATATATATATATATATTTATATGTCTATTTAAAGCAACATATATAAATATTTGAGGGTTGTATCTTGTACACGAATATATATATGTATATGAAATTCTATCTGATAATATATGGGTATAGTGTAACACCCGTACTTGGCTGTACCGAACAGCCGAGGTAGTTACCGCCACACCTAGACTAAACCCAATCACATACAGATAGGATTCATTCTAGATGCACAGGCTAAGGATAAGGAAACTGTACTATACCATCATGACCATCACAACTTGATATATATTTTCATACATCAACAAAAGAGTAGCTAAGCTAGCTACTAACATGTACCAAAGTTTAGTTACAGCGCACCAAGATTAAGATAAGGAAGTACCTAGACAAAGGACATGAAGTTTTCCTATGTTCAGTCGAAGATCTTAGCGCTCATAAGGAGGAAGCTCAACAGATTCTCGTTGTATGTGAGTTCCCGAATGTTTTCCCCGAGGAGATCCCTAGACTACCACCTTCCTGAGAAGTAGAGTTCACTATCGATTTGGTGCCCTGAACTACTCCAATATCTAAGGCTCCGTACCGAATGGCGCCAAAGGAAATGCAAGAGTTAAAGGAGCAATTACAGGACCTGCTGAGTAAGGGATATATCCGGCCAAGTGTGTCACCGTGGGGAACTCCTGTACTCTTTGTAAGGAAGAAGGATGGCAGTATGCGACTCTGTATTGACTATCGGGAGCTGAACCGAGTAACAGTTAAGAACAAGTACCCCCTACCGCGGATTGATGACCTGTTTGACCAACTCCAGGGAGCCGGTACCTTCTCTAAGATTGACTTATGATCAAGATATCACCAGTTAAGGGTGGCGGATGTAGATATTCCGAAGACAGCATTCCGGACCCGTTATGGTCATTACGAGTTCACAGTAATGCCGTTTGGACTGACAAATGCCCCAGCCGCGTTCATGAATCTGATGAATCGCGTGTTTCAGCCATACTTGGATGAGTTCGTGATAGTATTCATAAACGACATTTTGGTCTACTCCCCCAATCCGTCTGAGCATGAAAAGCACCTCAGGACAGTATTGCAAATCCTAAGGGAAAAACTGTTATATGCCAAATTGTCAAAGTGTGAGTTCTGGAAGACCAGTATAGCATTCTTAGGTCATGTAATAGTAAAGGAGGGAATCTCGGTGGATCCCACAAAGGTTCAGGCTGTGAGGGAATGGCCTGTGCCGACCTCAGTGTCCGAGGTCCGAAGCTTCCTTGGTTTGACAGGATATTACAGAAGGTTTGTACCGGATATCTCAAAGATAGCACAACTCATAATGCAGCTTATGAAGAAGACAACATCCTTTAAGTGGGATGGCAATTGCGCTGACTGTGACACCCCAACTTTTCACAAGCTGAGATAGCTAAAACTTTAAACATAAAAGCTGCTTATCTCAACAACTACTCATACTATAGCGGAAGCGATTTAAAACTTATAGGGTGTCATGCCACATTTAGGTAAAACACAGCCTAGATGCACAGGCTATCCAAAAACAAACATAAATCCTCAAAACATCATAGTAACAAAACTAGTCAAAGTACATAATCCAAGACAAAGGCACACAAGTCCGGAAGGAGTCTAAAACATCATCTAGTCTAAGCAAAACATCATAACGGTATAGCTCTAGCGCGCTCACAGCTTAGACTACTCCATACCTGGAAAACATTTAGAAAACCATTAGCAAAAGAATGCTAAGCAACCACCACTCACACTCGTGAGAACGTACATATGTAATAAGCTTGTAAATAGGTTTACACACCCGTATAGAATATACACACCAACGAACTGTTCTTTAATTAAAACGGAGACTCAATAACAACACGCTAGGTAAGCCATAAACTAAGGGCTTTCCAAGTAAAACCAATATCCAATATGAATGTACAAGGAAACAAGTCTATAACGGAATACCAACTGAATCATAACCTCGATAGATTACTCACAAAGAAACCACCAAACCGCAATATATCAAGGAATAACGGATAACAAACGAGATAGAACTCAACTAAAGAACCCTAAGGAACCAAACAAACATCATACCAAAGATAAGCACCAAACCATACCCTCCAACCACAATACCATCCCTCATACCAACTACCAAACCAAAGTTAGTTCCATTGAGGGCAATAAGCCCAACCACAGAGGCAAATGATGCCCATTCCCACAGAGGCAAAAGCCCAACCATAGAGGCAAATGATGCCCATTACCATAGAGGCGAAAGCCCAACCACAGAGGCAAATGATGCCCATTACCAAAGAGGCGAAAGCCCAACCACAGAGACAAATGATGCCCATTACCACAGAGGCAAAAGCCCACAATTAGTTACACAGAGGCAAATGTTGCCCACAGTTAGCTCACCCTCAACAACCCAAAAGATACTCAGAGATTCACAACTCCACATCCAACCTCAGACTCAATCCCCAAAGATTATCCACCAACAGTGTTCATCTCAAATTATGAACACAACATACACTCAGAGAATAAAACCAAGGATTCAACCAACCAATAGACCAAGAGAATGAATCAAAAGACATGAATAACAACTCCAGAACCAAGGTGAAATACTCAACAAAATATCCAAACAAGTTCCAAAATCAAAGAGGAATCAACAAGACAATAAATCACAAAATAGCCACTAGAACCAGAATTCAAAATGAACTGGGGGAACACCTAGCTCCGCCACACTCCTCCGCAAGAAGGAGGCGGACTCCCTTGGCGGAAGACCTCCCTCCGCCATCCCCCACCGCTACACACTTGCGGAAGACCCTAACGGGACACATTATACCGCTAGAGTGCACCGCAAGAGTGATCCCAACGCACAACTCCCAGACTCGAATCAGAATACGAAATAGTCATTTCCAGAATGCAAAAATATGATCAAACTGTCCAGATTACATATCTTAGAAGCCAAATAAACATGGAATCCATAACAATAAATGCTCATGCTCATCAAGATGCAAAGAATCAAGAACACAAGTTCAATAACCCATCAAAATAGATTCACAAATCATTAAGAACAAAGGCTAACCAAGAAATTTCCACAGGATTCCAAATCACCAAGCATTATACATAGATCAAGAGTGTAAAATAGGTTTTAGTGAGACATTATGGTTACCTCTTGTAGGACAACTTCAAACTAAGCAAACACCTTTCTCTTCACAAGCCACTCCCACCCACTTGATCATCTTTTCCCAAAGAAAGATCCCAAAAGAACACTATAAGAACTTATAAAAAGATCATGAAAATGAGATGATACAAGGCATATTCCTAAAGAAAAACACTTACCCAAGCCCTAGAAATCCTAAAGGAGCAATCTTTGTCTTGAATCTTGAAGAATAGAGGATAGTGTATATTGTAGGGTTGTTAGGAATGATGGGGTAGGAAGGAAATGTTTTGCAGGGAAATGAAAAAGAGTAGGAATGATTAATACAAGCTATTTTATATGGATAGTAAAATCATTACATACATAGTGTATGTATTATATTAGGGTAACTAGAATAAATAATGGGCCCTTATAAAGAATGGGTCTTGCATTATTTATTACAATACTAGTAAGTAGGAAATTAGTCCTTCAAAAATAAATAAATTGGGCCATTACAAAATATTCTTACTTATAAGAAATATAAGGATCCAATTTAAAGAAATCCCTTATAGGAATTAAATCAAGAATTGGGCCTTAGAATAAATAATTAATTCCGGAATAAGAAAACATACATACATACGTATATATATATATATATATATATATATATATATATAATATATATTTCAATTAGAAGAATGAAGCCCAATTAAATCAAATAAATTACTCGGTAGAAATAATTACCGGTCTCAAGGCTTGAATGAAATTACGGGGTGTTACACTGATGTAACACCCCAATTTTCAACTCTTACATTTATTACAAAATCCGTAATAAAACGCTGCGGAAGCTTACATCTTATCAGCAGAAAACTGGGTGCTACCGCCACACCTAGAGTGAATTCTATCACCTCTTTGACAACCTCTACTCTAAGTGCACAAGCTAAACTTACAACATCAATATACAACATCAACATCAAACTTAATACATATGGAAATAATTCTTCTAGGGTGTCTATTCTAGGATAGAGTAGACCTCAACCCGTACCTCCATCCTATTCAGAGCTCATCGGGCTACAAGGGCCCACGCTACACTGCATCTGATAAGGAAAACACATCGAAGTGTAGTTAGCACGACGGCTAAGTAAGGGAATCCATTGTCACTTAAAAGTAGACAAAGGTTTGAAAACATAAATACTTTGGAAGTTCGTAAAGTTTTTACCCATGATTTGAAAATCTACCTGCAACCAAATGATTCATAGATAGTATAGTAGCGTATACACGTTAAATCATGTAAAGCTTTTTCTCAAATAAGAATAATGGCATAACTGCCGCTCAAAATCATTTTCATGTCTTTCAGACGAATTTGCAAACCTTCTCATTTCCAGGAATTTCATCATTTTCACGATACACGCGTGAATTTTCACAACCATACTTGACATCTTCACAATATCCCATTTCTCAGACATCACTCGACTAGTTTCTTGGAACTAGTATCACATATCTCATCATAGTCATTGATTCAACCATTACTTGTGAAAAGTCGACTTAGTTTCATTTCAAAGTATGAGGCCTTATAGGAAATGTTGAATATTCCTTGTCGTTGACCGATTGTGTAACCCCTCACTAATTCCAATAAGCTGCGATCGTACGTACCGGTCACGAACCGTAAAATTTTTAGGAATTTTGTTCGGACCCGATTGTCCTAGGAACTGGATTTTTAGACACCATACTATTATTCTTGAATTTCCTATTGAATTAAGTTAGCCCATAGCAGCAAAAATTTATTTTTGATCGTACATCGCGAAATTTCGCGGTGTACCGAACCTAGCCCAAATTGGAGCTTTTGACTGGAATAAAATTGTAGTTTCAAGAATATTCTATTTAAATTATTTTCTACCGAAAATTCATCTGTTTCAATCCCGATCAGTCCAAGTTGAGATATTTTATTATTTTATTATTTTTTTTCCTTAATCCTTATCACATAAATGTGATTAAGTATAAAAAAAAAACAATTTTTTTCCTTTTCTTCTTCCTATTGCCGAAAAGAGAGGAGAGAAAAGGGAGAGCTCACCATTGTTTTCTTCCTTCAAATTCCATAGCCAAATCCTTCTCAACTCTTGATTTTATTCGGTAAGTTTTCAATTTTATTCGGTAAGTTTTCAATTTTATTCGGTAGAAAGCTTTGGAATCCTTCCTAGGTTATGAATCTATACTTAATTTCTTGAAATCTCTTGTTATGGTGATGATTTGAATCTAGGGTTTCAAAGTGACATTTGGGGAAAATCATCCAAAGTTGTTCCTAAGGAATTGTGACCACTTTGAGGAAAGGAAATTCCTTAAGTTGGTTGAGGTTTCTTGAAATTGAGTAATTGATAGCAATTGATGAATTAGGGATGTTGATGTCAACTTTATTGTGTACATATTAGTAGAAATTGTGAGCATCCATGCCTATGAAGGTCATAATTTGGAAGATATGTACATATATTTATGATGTGAGTATATCATGTACATTATATATATATACACATGCCATTTTCGAAAATAATATATAATAAAATAAAAATAATTAGTATATATATATATATATATATGTATTAAAACTGTATGTATATATATATATATATTATATGTATATGTTGTATTTATGTCCATATAGGCTTATACTTGTGAAAATAGTGAAAGGAAATCAGGGTAGATTCTGGCAGTAACTTCCGAGATTTATTGGGAAAAATTGGTAAGGTATTTTGATCCTATTTTTTTTAGACATGTATTTCTATAAGTGTAGAACCCGCATATAAAATTTCATAATGATCGGAGTAGTATAAGTATGGTTTTCGAATTTTTCTCCAAAACTGGTCCAGAGAGAAAAAAAATTCTGGACAGCACACTGCCAAGGGCAAAGATGGAATTTTCTGTGTTTATTCGCGGACCAAAATGACCAAAACGTTTTACGGACATCAAGTACTATGAGTTGGGGTTCTACCATAAAAATTTCAAGTGAAAAAGAGTTCGGGAACTATCTTTACCGGCTCAATCTTTCGGACTGCGCCAAGCTGAAAATTTCTGGCAGAGTGGGCGGACGCGACCTCGGACGCGCGTCCACTGCTCGTCCGTCGGCGTCCAGGGGTACGAAAGTGAGATTAAATGTGGTTGTTTGGTGTAGGCTTTGATTATTATTGTTGATGTTTAGTTGATGGGGTTGTAATGATCTTAAGAGATTATTATGACTATGAATATGATGATGAGAGTTGAGATCTCTCTATTTTGGTATTATTAGATTACCTTGAGAATGAATCAATGTCGTGAAAGAGAAAAGAGAAGGAAAACCCTTATGTTTCTGACGAGTTGATGAGGACATTGATTGACCTACGGGAGGGTTTAATTACCATGGCCCGATGGTTGTTTATTTGACAAACCTCATGGGAGGGCTTAAAGTGCCATGGCCCAGTGGTTTTGTTTATGTCTCCTTGACAAACCTCATGGGAGGGCTTAAAGTGCCATGGCCCAGTGGTTTTGTTTATGCCGTATGACATGCAATTCATACTGAGGGCGAAGTCTATTCGCCGAGTACTGTATCACTCGTAAGCTGCAGTTTGCGGCGGTGTGCACACTTAAGTATAGTTACTCATGAGATATCGGGCAAGATTCGTTTCAATGAACCTAGTTAGGCCAACTAGGATTCATTGTAACGATCCGGTATAGATCCAAGGGAATCGATAAGATACAGGGGAATGCCAGACATTGACCCCGAGTCGAGACCCAAGTGGAAAGGAGGGGACAGGATTGATTGCTTCTAAGGCCTCAAGCTCTCAAGTTAAGGAAACTAAGGATATTTTTTTTTGTTATAATGAATGGTAGATACGCTGTAACTACGAGAGAAGAGAAATGTGTGAAGGACTAGCACTGAATTATGCTAGTGATCTCGTTTTCTTGAGATGATTAGTGAGGAAATTTCCCTATGATTAATGATTTCTCTACCTATTTGTATTCTCAAATAATTTTGTCCTATTGCATAGGAAACTTCCTTGGTAAGAAAGAATAAAGTTTTCTACATCTTGGTTTTCAAAACCTTTATTTAATTTCGGGAAACCAATGGATTTCCTTGCTTAGCCGTTGTGCTAACTACACTTCAATGTGTTGTTTTCAGATGGAGTCCAACGTTAGTTCTTGCAGCCCGACGAACTCCCTTAGTTCGTCGGAAGATGTGGGTCGTGGCTTAGACTACGACGTTTTTGTGCAGCAGATGAGTGGTGCCGACCCTTATGCCCCTGGCTATGCTCCTACAGCTCCCAACATGATCGTATCCCATTTCTCAGACATCACTCGACTAGTTTCTTGGAACTAGTATCACATATCTCATCATAGTCATTGATTCAACCATTACTTGTGAAAAGTCGACTTAGTTTCATTTCAAAGTATGAGGCCTTATAGGAAATGTTGAATATTCCTTGTCGTTGACCGATTGTGTAACCCCTCACTAATTCCAATAAGCTGCGATCGTACGTACCGGTCACGAACCGTAAAATTTTTAGGAATTTTGTTCGGACCCGATTGTCCTAGGAACTGGATTTTTAGACACCATACTATTATTCTTGAATTTCCTATTGAATTAAGTTAGCCCATAGCAGCAAAAATTTATTTTTGATCGTACATCGCGAAATTTCGCGGTGTACCGAACCTAGCCCAAATTGGAGCTTTTGACTGGAATAAAATTGTAGTTTCAAGAATATTCTATTTAAATTATTTTCTACCGAAAATTCATCTGTTTCAATCCCGATCAGTCCAAGTTGAGATATTTTATTATTTTATTATTTTTTTTCCTTAATCCTTATCACATAAATGTGATTAAGTATAAAAAAAAAACAATTTTTTTCCTTTTCTTCTTCCTATTGCCGAAAAGAGAGGAGAGAAAAGGGAGAGCTCACCATTGTTTTCTTCCTTCAAATTCCATAGCCAAATCCTTCTCAACTCTTGATTTTATTCGGTAAGTTTTCAATTTTATTCGGTAAGTTTTCAATTTTATTCGGTAGAAAGCTTTGGAATCCTTCCTAGGTTATGAATCTATACTTAATTTCTTGAAATCTCTTGTTATGGTGATGATTTGAATCTAGGGTTTCAAAGTGACATTTGGGGAAAATCATCCAAAGTTGTTCCTAAGGAATTGTGACCACTTTGAGGAAAGGAAATTCCTTAAGTTGGTTGAGGTTTCTTGAAATTGAGTAATTGATAGCAATTGATGAATTAGGGATGTTGATGTCAACTTTATTGTGTACATATTAGTAGAAATTGTGAGCATCCATGCCTATGAAGGTCATAATTTGGAAGATATGTACATATATTTATGATGTGAGTATATCATGTACATTATATATATATACACATGCCATTTTCGAAAATAATATATAATAAAATAAAAATAATTAGTATATATATATATATATATATGTATTAAAACTGTATGTATATATATATATATATTATATGTATATGTTGTATTTATGTCCATATAGGCTTATACTTGTGAAAATAGTGAAAGGAAATCAGGGTAGATTCTGGCAGTAACTTCCGAGATTTATTGGGAAAAATTGGTAAGGTATTTTGATCCTATTTTTTTTAGACATGTATTTCTATAAGTGTAGAACCCGCATATAAAATTTCATAATGATCGGAGTAGTATAAGTATGGTTTTCGAATTTTTCTCCAAAACTGGTCCAGAGAGAAAAAAAATTCTGGACAGCACACTGCCAAGGGCAAAGATGGAATTTTCTGTGTTTATTCGCGGACCAAAATGACCAAAACGTTTTACGGACATCAAGTACTATGAGTTGGGGTTCTACCATAAAAATTTCAAGTGAAAAAGAGTTCGGGAACTATCTTTACCGGCTCAATCTTTCGGACTGCGCCAAGCTGAAAATTTCTGGCAGAGTGGGCGGACGCGACCTCGGACGCGCGTCCACTGCTCGTCCGTCGGCGTCCAGGGGTACGAAAGTGAGATTAAATGTGGTTGTTTGGTGTAGGCTTTGATTATTATTGTTGATGTTTAGTTGATGGGGTTGTAATGATCTTAAGAGATTATTATGACTATGAATATGATGATGAGAGTTGAGATCTCTCTATTTTGGTATTATTAGATTACCTTGAGAATGAATCAATGTCGTGAAAGAGAAAAGAGAAGGAAAACCCTTATGTTTCTGACGAGTTGATGAGGACATTGATTGACCTACGGGAGGGTTTAATTACCATGGCCCGATGGTTGTTTATTTGACAAACCTCATGGGAGGGCTTAAAGTGCCATGGCCCAGTGGTTTTGTTTATGTCTCCTTGACAAACCTCATGGGAGGGCTTAAAGTGCCATGGCCCAGTGGTTTTGTTTATGCCGTATGACATGCAATTCATACTGAGGGCGAAGTCTATTCGCCGAGTACTGTATCACTCGTAAGCTGCAGTTTGCGGCGGTGTGCACACTTAAGTATAGTTACTCATGAGATATCGGGCAAGATTCGTTTCAATGAACCTAGTTAGGCCAACTAGGATTCATTGTAACGATCCGGTATAGATCCAAGGGAATCGATAAGATACAGGGGAATGCCAGACATTGACCCCGAGTCGAGACCCAAGTGGAAAGGAGGGGACAGGATTGATTGCTTCTAAGGCCTCAAGCTCTCAAGTTAAGGAAACTAAGGATATTTTTTTTTGTTATAATGAATGGTAGATACGCTGTAACTACGAGAGAAGAGAAATGTGTGAAGGACTAGCACTGAATTATGCTAGTGATCTCGTTTTCTTGAGATGATTAGTGAGGAAATTTCCCTATGATTAATGATTTCTCTACCTATTTGTATTCTCAAATAATTTTGTCCTATTGCATAGGAAACTTCCTTGGTAAGAAAGAATAAAGTTTTCTACATCTTGGTTTTCAAAACCTTTATTTAATTTCGGGAAACCAATGGATTTCCTTGCTTAGCCGTTGTGCTAACTACACTTCAATGTGTTGTTTTCAGATGGAGTCCAACGTTAGTTCTTGCAGCCCGACGAACTCCCTTAGTTCGTCGGAAGATGTGGGTCGTGGCTTAGACTACGACGTTTTTGTGCAGCAGATGAGTGGTGCCGACCCTTATGCCCCTGGCTATGCTCCTACAGCTCCCAACAGCTCACTGTTAGGAACATCATGTAATAGGTTTTGATGATACCAACTGTTAAGTAGAAATCCCCAAGTCTCGATACATAGGCAAAACGCTGTAAGTTCGACAAGTAAACCAAGAGCGAAAATACAACCGGGTAACTTTGAGCTCAACTCGGAAAAATATTTAAGCTTAAGGTAAACCTGTTTGAACATCTTAGAAGTCTCGTGTTGTAATCATATAGACAGATCAGAAGCAAGCATGGGACAACACTGGAGGAATAAGGGTCTGCGAGACATCAACTAAGTCTCGAGACATAAGCAGAGTTCGAGAGGTAGGACCTCTCGATACAGCTATCCAGTTCGAGACATAAACAGAGTTCGAGAGATAGACCTCTCGATATTTGAGTTCGAGACATCAAGCAATCAAGATATCAGCCTTGGTCTCGATACACTAACAATTCTCCAACAAAGCTGATTGACGGTCAGGAAACATACTTAAAGTTTGGAGAAGAAGTATATCATGGAGATAGAATAATAAAGAGGTGTCGAACGTGAAGATTTCAAAATGGGCGGAAATGGATGACACGTCAGATTTCCACCACAAACGGTCAAAAGGTGCACCAATGCTGAAGTGGTCTGATTCCCTACAAACAAGAAATAATGGGAATATAAAAAGAGTAACTTTTACCAAAAGACGATAGTGGAGCATGGACTCAAGAAAGTGAACTATAGAATATTCACTACAAGACAAGAGGTTCAAGTTACAAGATCACCACTCCATGAAATATGCTGAAAATATGCAAGACCCATGATCAGCATGGGAGACAAATTTCAAACGGAATGATTTTCCCTCCAACGGAATTATTCCTCAAACTCTCTATATAAGGACGTGAAGACACAGTGATTAAAAAGGAAGTTGGTTCATTCGAAATTCTAGAGAGGTGTCTGATTAAAACGTTCAAGTGCAAGTGCTTAACTTGGAATATCATCCTGATATTCAAAACAGCAAGAAAACACATCTTAGTGTTTGAGAGAGTTACAAAGCTTAAACTGTTATACATCTAGAAGGTGACCGAAGCTGCTCTACACCGAAGTTGATTTAACGATAGCTTGTGGTCAAAATTGGAGTCTGTTACATTCAACTGTGACAACCAAAAACACCTTGCTTTGGATTAAGCAAGAGAGGTGGAGTAACCTGGCAGCTGTCCGAGTGAAAGAAACCTGAGGCTTGACGCGGGCTTGGTGATCAAAGGTCAAGTGCTCGAGAGGTGGAGTAACTGGAAGCGGGGAGAAAGACCTTGGAGAGGCGGAGTAACCTGGGAGCTGTCTTGTGAAGATCCTGAGGCTTGACGCGGGCTTGGTGATCAAAGGTCAAGTGCTCGAGAGGTGGAGTAACAAGAAGCGGGGCGAAAAACCTGAGGCTTGAGGCGGGCTTCGTGATCAAAGCTCAAGCGCTCGATATTGTACTAAAAAGGGAAGTTTTAGTGCAATCCTTCCAGGGAGTTTCTAGAAGAAGAGTGGACGTAGACGGGTTGGCCGAACCACTTAAAAATTTCTCTCGCATTTACTTTCTGTATTTATCTCTCGCTAACCTCTCGATTGCACTGCACATAAACACACCTCTCGAACTAACTCAAACTCGTGCTAACTAAAAGGGGATAACATTTCCGCTGCGCATAAAACTTCGTCTTCTTCTCGTGAGGTATCGAACCTAAACATCCTAAGTTCAATACACACGAGAGGTTGAAAAGATTTGCAAAATCTTATACAAGTCTATTCACCCCCCCCCCTCTAGACTTGTACCCCATCCCCTTGGGACCAACACTCACTGGCAGTAGATAGTTTTCTTCCTATTCCCGAGGGTCCTGATGTACATGCCACTTTTGGTTTTTACCCCATCGAGGTGCTAGTGGGAAGTAATCCCCTAGAGTTTATCGTTTATTACCCTTACCCGTGGGACCCGAGTCCTCGCGAGTATTGGGAGGAGTGGTCTATGGTCATGGTCACTTCTCGTTTCCTAGATCATATCACATGGTTCGAAGGGGAATGGCACCTGGTCTGGGGTGAGTTTACGGGTCCGGTGTATCGCCAGATTGAGTAGGCAGGATACCCGGAAGATCTGTAGGGGTTTATCCCTTTTTGTGTAAATATTATGTAGCCAGGGGAGTGACTGATCCTGAACTTATGTTTTGGCCGTTGGGCAAAAACCTCGGTGCATACTCTGTAAATATTTATATATATATGTATGTATATTATCTCAAAGTGAGTGGTTGTATTTGTTGAGTGAAGTTTCTTTTAGCCTGTGCACCTAGAGCGGGGTCTGTCAAGAGAATGATAGAACTCGTTTTGGGTGTGGCGGTAACTCCTTGGGTTGTACGGTAAGCCAGCTCGGGGGTGTTACAGATTGAACCTGGAACATGGGCTTGCGGTCATTACCCAAGTTCTCTTCTCGGTCCCTTGGACGATGGTTCATTAGAATGGCCCCTAGTGTGGCCCCGCCTAGGTCCATTAAAATGACACCAACCCGGAGATGACGGAGTCAATACGCTTAAGTGTGCACACCCCCACCACAGTCTAGCTATACATGAGTGACGTAGAGACTCGGCGAATAGACTTCGCCTAAGTACGAATACAACCGTACATATTTCAATGACAACCTTCAGTAATTATAGCCCGAGGTAAAAAGACAACAAAGTCCTCGTAACTTCTTGAAACTAAGGTTTTATTCATTTTAACATCATTTTCTCATCATTCCAGTAAGGTACACACTCACTAAAAATGGTATTTTCCTTTTTAAAATAAGGTTTTGACAACCTGTAAACCAAAATAGCATACATTTTTCAACGTAAGTTTTCATAAACATTTTTAGTAGCCAAGGGCTTTTCAAGCATAACTCAAGTACGAGCAAAATTTGGAAGAAACACAGTTGAGAAAATACTGAACACAAGCTGGTCACTCATCGGATACTTATATATTTTCTACTAACACTACATATATCCATTCCCAATACTTATTCCTTATCATGAATCTCAGTTCATCTTACAATCCAATCATCATCGGTGATCCATAATCATGGTTCCACCATTAATTAATAATAGATAGTCGTCCTTGTCACTATCGTCATCAACAACTTTCACTATCATCAACACCATTATAACTTAAGGAAATCACACATCTATAATCGATACTTAGTCACCCATAATCCAACAATTAACCTTAATCACTCTTTAAGCATTAATTATTGTCATTAGTAACTACTAACCTTGTAATCCATCATCGACGACAAGTCAACAACATTATAACATCATTATCAAGTCCTCGAAAGCATTAACACCATTATTAACCATAATCCATAATTATCCATTAATCTAAACCATTAATTCATAATCACCAATTCATAACTCATGTACCATAATTATAGCATTATATATCACCACCATAATTATAATTCAACATCTTAGCTCAACAACATAATGACATCACCATCATCAATAACGTTATCCATCATTCCATCATCCTCATTTAATTCCATCATTAATCCAATCTTTAATCATAATCCTTATAAGCTCATAATCTTCATAACTTTCCTTATTTATTAATAAGAATAATAGTTCCTAATCACCATTTTAATCACTAATCACCACCCTTAACCATAATTCATAATTGATTTCCACCTTAAATCAATAAACCATAACCCATATGCATAATTACCCTCATTAGTCTTAACCCATCAATATTGTAATCCTTACTTATTTATGATGCCCATAACTCATATTTAGTCCACAATTTCTCACCTTCAACAACTTACCCATCTATACTTAACATAAATCTTTAGTCCGTAGTCCAACATTGTCCTCATCACTAGGCTTCAACGTGAACCAAATCACCATAATTAATCATTAAGTACTCTTAATCATCACCTTAATCCACCATCATTAATTAACAAAATTCATTATTGCCCATAAATCACCATTAAACTTTAAGTACCCCTTAAATCCATCGTTAATATACTCATAAGCTATTAATCATCCAAGAACCACCATCTCATAATCTATTTGCCAACATCCATATTCATAACAACTTTAACAACACCATTAATGAGAACTCACCAACACAACATTTTGTACATATATATTATGTAAAATACAATTACATATATATTATACATACCACATGTACATAACAATTTTACTTAGATCTCATCATATTTCAACCAAACAATCAATTATCCAATTTCAAGTGACTAAACCGACTTAAGGGATTCCTTACCTCAACCGGGTTGCTAGTCTTGTAGAAGACTCTTGGAGTTGATTTCCCCAATTTCACCTTAAAACCCTAGGATTCCACCAACAACATAACACATAATTTAAGAAATCTTAACTTAGATTCATGATCTAGGAAGGAAAACAAAGCTTTTGAACCAATTAAAATAGAAATTTACCGAACAAATTGCGATTGGAGCTTGAAACTTTGCTTCTCTCTCTCTCTCTCTCTCTCTCTCTCTCTCTCTCTCTCTCACGGAATTGGCGTGAAGAAATGGAAGAATGAAATGAAATTCTTCTTCTTCCTTATCATATATACATATATACGTAATATTATATATATAATAATAATAATAATAATAATAATACTAATAATAGAATATATGGAATGCTTATCCAAACTCATCTCTTAAAATTAATATTTTAATCATATGGTAAAAATTGTGACACTTGTCACTACCTTGTGGTTCCAAAAATAAAATCTTCCAACTTATCAGTTGTGGTTCAAACAGATAAAGTTTCGGTGGAAAATAATTTTAAAAGGAAGAATTTTGAAACCAAAAATTTATTCCAGACTAAACCTCAAAATTGGGCTAGGTTCGGTACACCGCGAAATTTAGCGATGCTACGATCAAAATAAATTTTCACTCTTATAGCCCGTCCAATTTCAACTTAACTAAGCAGGAAGTTCATACTTAGTCATAATATGCATAATCATCCATTTCCTAGGAAATCCGAGCTGAAAATTCGTTCCTTAAAAATTTTACGGTTCGCGACCGGTACGTATGATCGCAGCTTAATAACAACTATACTCCCTTATAAAAATTCCTTTGAAGCATCGGGAGATCATCTTATGAATTTCATAGCCTAAAGACATATTTTTCGAACCTTAGTCTTATAGGAATAGGCGAGGGGTTACAACTGACGCCTTCTAAGAATTGAAGAAAAGGTTGACATCCGCCCCGGTCTTGACCCTAGCATCCGGAACCGAGGGGTTTGAGGTATTCAGCGTTGCTTCGAAGAAGGGGCTAGGATGCGTGTTGATGCAGAATGGCAGGGTAGTTGCCTATGCCTCCCGGCAACTTAAGAGTCATGAGGAGAACTACCCTGATTTGGACGTAGCTGCCGTAGTCTTTGCCTTGTAAATTTGGAGACATTATCTTTACGGGGTGCAATGCAAGATCTATACAGACCACAAGAGCTTAAAGTATATCTTCACACAGAAAGAGTTGAACATGCGACAAAGGCGTTGGTTGGAACTTATTAAGGATTATGATTTGATCATTCAGTACCATGAGGGAAAGGCGAGCGTAGTGGTAGATGCACTAAGCAGGAAGGCTAGACATTCGCTTAACGCCACTTGGGTACTCGCGGATGAGCTGTCCAGAGAGTTTCAAAGAATGAATATTGCAGTGGTAGAGGAGGGACAAATGGACAATGAAATCTGACTCTTCAACATGCAGATCATGCCCGCATGGCTTGACGAGATTCGGAAGAGCCAAATCGGCAACGCAAGGCTAGACAAGTTGAGAGCGAGCTTAACAGATGGGAAGAAAGGGCTCTTCGAGCTACATGCCAATGGTAGTTTGCGTTATCAGGGGCGTTAGTGCGTGCCAGCTTCGTGTAAAGAATTAAAAAGGCAGTTACTGGAAGAAAGTCATAATACCCCGTATTCGGTACACCCTGGTGGTGACAAGTTATATAAGGACATAAAGAGACTATTCTGGTGGCCTAATATGAAAAGGGAGATAGCAAACTTCGTGAGCCGATGCTTGAACTACCAGAAGATTAAAGCGGAAAGGTGTAAATCCAAGGGACTTGTGCAACCGCTAGAGATACCTGAAGGGAAGTGGGACTCAATCTCGATGCATTTCGTGGGTGGTTTACCGCTGACCAAGACAGGGAAAGACAAAATTTGGGTAATTGTGGATCGTCTCACCAAGACAGCTCGTTTCATCGCCGTGAAGGAGACTTGGACTATGGATCAGTTGGCCAAAGCTTACATAAATCAAGTAGTGAAATATCATGAAGTACCCCGCGATATTGTATCCGATCTAGACTCGAGGTTCTTATCGCAGTTTTGGAAATCGCTACAGACAACGTTGGGTACTAGATTGAAAATGATCACTGCTTTTCATCTCGCCACCGATGGGCAGACTGAGCGGACAATTCAGACATTGGAAGATATGTTACGGGCTCGTATTCTGGATTTTCAGGGATCATGGGAGGAGCACCTCGATCTGATTGAATTTTCTTACAATAATTGCTATCATGCAAGTATTCGAATGGCACCTTACGAGGCCCTCTATGGACAGAAATGTAGAAGCTCGCTGTGTTGGGAAGACCAGGTAAATCCAGTGGCCTTGGGGCCACAATATCTGCAAGAAGCCACGAAAAAGGTCAAGTTAATTCAAGGAAGAATGAAGACCGCGCAAGATCGCCAGAAGTCTTATGCCGACTTAGGAAGAAGACCAACAGAGTTCCAGGAAGGGGAAAAAGTGTGGTTGAAGATTTCACCTTCTAGGGGAGTGATGAGATTCGGGAAGAAGGGAAAGCTGAGTCCCAGGTTCATTGGCCCCTACGAGATCTTAGAAAGGGTTGGGTTAGTGGCGTATCGCCTAGCTTTACCAGCGGAGTTGGACCGGGTGCATGATGTATTCCATGTCTCTCAATTGAAGAAGTATGTGCATGACGCCTCTCACGTGATTCCACCAGAGATCCTGGACTTAGACGAGACGATGTCCTACGAAGAAAGAGCCGGTGAAGATTCTGGACATCAAGACCCGAGAGACTCGTCGCAAAGCAGTCAAGTTAGTAAAAGTGTGCTGGTCCAACCATAGAGTCGAGGAAGCCACATGGGAGATGGAGGACGAGATGAGGAAGCGTTACCGGGCTTTATTTGACCAAGGTAAGAAGGTTAGCTTAGTTTTTGCATGCTGTGCATGGTTTGGGTAAGTTAGAAGTTTAGGAATTAGAAGTATAGTATGTTCTTGAGTATAAGTTTGGTTGAGCAATCCTTTCGTTAACCTTTAACCGATCCTTATTCCTTTTAAACTATCCAATCCTAGTTCCCGTGAGCTTTGAGCTTCGGGGACGAAGCTCCTTTTAAGGGGGGTAGAGTGTAATACCCCGATTTAATTCAAGCCTTGAAACCGGGTAGAGTGTAATACCCCGATTTAATTCAAGCCTTGAAACCTGGTAATTATTTCTACCGTGTAATTAATTTAATTTAATTGGGCTCCGTTCTTTTAATAGAGATATATTTCTTATTCGGAATTATTTATTTAATCAAAGGCCCAATTTCCTTGATTTAATTTTATAAGGGATGTTCTTCATTTTGACCTTTTATTCCTTACTAGTATATTAATTATTTAATGGCCCAATCATTGGAAGGACCATGTTTATACTCATTAAATTACTATTGAATATGGATACCCATTTCTTATAAATAAATCCATGTCTTACTTTAACACCCTAATATGATACATATATGGTGTATGTAATGATTTTCCAACTCATATAAAAAGCCATGTACTAACAACCCCTAGCTCTTTCCTTTTCGTGCAAAATACATTTCTTCCTACTCTTTCACCTCTAAGAACCCTAAGCATATACTACACTTCATTTCTTCAAGATTTCAAGTCAAGATTGCTCTTTTAGGGGCTATAGCACTTGGGTAAGTATTTCTCCTTAGGAAGACATCATTTCTCATCATGTTTTCATAGTCTTTTATAAGTTCTCATTATATTCTTTTGGGGATCTTGCTTGGGAAAAAGATGATCAAGAAGGAGGTGGTGACTTGTGAGGTGGTTGGAGATTGCTTGGTTTGAGTAGAGCTTCAAGAAGTAACCATCCATGTCTCACTAGACCTATTTTCACTCATGATCTATATATATGACTTGGTGTTCGAATCCTGTGAATTTCTTGGGGTTTATAGCTTTGTTTTGATGATTTGTGAGTCTATATTGTGGATTATTGGACTTGTGTTCATCTTCCTTGTCTTGTGATGAGCGTGGGTATTTCTTGTTATGGATTCCATGATTTATTTGGCTTCTAAGATGTGTAATCTGTGTATTATGAGCATGTTTCGTATTCTGGATTAATTCATCGTGTATTCTATTCTGTAATCTGGGAGAGAGTTGTTCTTGCGGAAAAGAGTGGCGGTATAATGTGTCCCGCCAATCCCTTCCTCATGAACATAGCGGTGTGGTGCGGCGGTGAGGTGTGATCTGTGGATCCACTCCGCGGCCTTCTTGCGGTCCAATCTAGCGGACTGTAGTGTTCCGCTATTGTGTTCCGCTAGTTCATTCCTGATTCGGTTCCAGTGTTGTTTTGTGGTCTATGAACTTTGCTTGATTCCTCTTTGATTCTGGAATGTGTACTGAACATTTTGTTGAGTATTCCACCTTGATTCTTGGGTATTTATTCATGCTCTTTGGTCATTTATCTTGACTTATTGAACTAGTATTGTTGGTTGATTCCTTGGTTATCATTCTGAGTATGTATTGTGTTCATATTCTGAGATGAACACTGTTGGTGGGTGATTCTTGTGGAAATGAATCTGAGTTTGGTATGTGGAGACCTTGAGTCCTTATGAGTATTTCTTATCTTATTGAATCTTTGATAACCTTGGGAATTAGTTGGTGGGATTATGGTGTATTTGTGTACGGTGTTATGAGAGGAATTGTATGGGCATCATTAGCCTCTGTGATAACGGGCATCATTTGCCTTTGTGTTGGGCTCGTATGCCTCTGTGATAATGGGCTTCGTGCCTCTGTGATTGGGCTCGTATGCCTCTGTAGTTGGGTTTTACGCATCTGTTTTGTGATATTGATGTGGTGGGTTGGTTTGATGGTTGGTATTGTGGTTTGGAGGGTGTGGTTTGGCGCTTATCTTTGGTATAGTGGTTTGATTGGTTTCTTTGTGGTTATTTGGTTGAGTTTGTATCTCAGTTGGTATCTCGTTGTTCTTTGGTATTGC
>NC_044916.1:23623470-23643544 GCF_003576645.1 Ipomoea triloba | reverse complement strand
TCTCTCTCTCTCTCTCTCTCTCTCTCTCTCTCTCTCTCTCTCACGGAATTGGCGTGAAGAAATGGAAGAATGAAATGAAATTCTTCTTCTTCCTTATCATATATACATATATACGTAATATTATATATATAATAATAATAATAATAATAATAATACTAATAATAGAATATATGGAATGCTTATCCAAACTCATCTCTTAAAATTAATATTTTAATCATATGGTAAAAATTGTGACACTTGTCACTACCTTGTGGTTCCAAAAATAAAATCTTCCAACTTATCAGTTGTGGTTCAAACAGATAAAGTTTCGGTGGAAAATAATTTTAAAAGGAAGAATTTTGAAACCAAAAATTTATTCCAGACTAAACCTCAAAATTGGGCTAGGTTCGGTACACCGCGAAATTTAGCGATGCTACGATCAAAATAAATTTTCACTCTTATAGCCCGTCCAATTTCAACTTAACTAAGCAGGAAGTTCATACTTAGTCATAATATGCATAATCATCCATTTCCTAGGAAATCCGAGCTGAAAATTCGTTCCTTAAAAATTTTACGGTTCGCGACCGGTACGTATGATCGCAGCTTAATAACAACTATACTCCCTTATAAAAATTCCTTTGAAGCATCGGGAGATCATCTTATGAATTTCATAGCCTAAAGACATATTTTTCGAACCTTAGTCTTATAGGAATAGGCGAGGGGTTACAACTGACGCCTTCTAAGAATTGAAGAAAAGGTTGACATCCGCCCCGGTCTTGACCCTAGCATCCGGAACCGAGGGGTTTGAGGTATTCAGCGTTGCTTCGAAGAAGGGGCTAGGATGCGTGTTGATGCAGAATGGCAGGGTAGTTGCCTATGCCTCCCGGCAGCTTAAGAGTCATGAGGAGAACTACCCTGATTTGGACGTAGCTGCCGTAGTCTTTGCCTTGTAAATTTGGAGACATTATCTTTACGGGGTGCAATGCAAGATCTATACAGACCACAAGAGCTTAAAGTATATCTTCACACAGAAAGAGTTGAACATGCGACAAAGGCGTTGGTTGGAACTTATTAAGGATTATGATTTGATCATTCAGTACCATGAGGGAAAGGCGAGCGTAGTGGTAGATGCACTAAGCAGGAAGGCTAGACATTCGCTTAACGCCACTTGGGTACTCGCGGATGAGCTGTCCAGAGAGTTTCAAAGAATGAATATTGCAGTGGTAGAGGAGGGACAAATGGACAATGAAATCTGACTCTTCAACATGCAGATCATGCCCGCATGGCTTGACGAGATTCGGAAGAGCCAAATCGGCAACGCAAGGCTAGACAAGTTGAGAGCGAGCTTAACAGATGGGAAGAAAGGGCTCTTCGAGCTACATGCCAATGGTAGTTTGCGTTATCAGGGGCGTTAGTGCGTGCCAGCTTCGTGTAAAGAATTAAAAAGGCAGTTACTGGAAGAAAGTCATAATACCCCGTATTCGGTACACCCTGGTGGTGACAAGTTATATAAGGACATAAAGAGACTATTCTGGTGGCCTAATATGAAAAGGGAGATAGCAAACTTCGTGAGCCGATGCTTGAACTACCAGAAGATTAAAGCGGAAAGGTGTAAATCCAAGGGACTTGTGCAACCGCTAGAGATACCTGAAGGGAAGTGGGACTCAATCTCGATGCATTTCGTGGGTGGTTTACCGCTGACCAAGACAGGGAAAGACAAAATTTGGGTAATTGTGGATCGTCTCACCAAGACAGCTCGTTTCATCGCCGTGAAGGAGACTTGGACTATGGATCAGTTGGCCAAAGCTTACATAAATCAAGTAGTGAAATATCATGAAGTACCCCGCGATATTGTATCCGATCGAGACTCGAGGTTCTTATCGCAGTTTTGGAAATCGCTACAGACAACGTTGGGTACTAGATTGAAAATGATCACTGCTTTTCATCCCGCCACCGATGGGCAGACTGAGCGGACAATTCAGACATTGGAAGATATGTTACGGGCTCGTATTCTGGATTTTCAGGGATCATGGGAGGAGCACCTCGATCTGATTGAATTTTCTTACAATAATTGCTATCATGCAAGTATTCGAATGGCACCTTACGAGGCCCTCTATGGACAGAAATGTAGAAGCTCGCTGTGTTGGGAAGACCAGGTAAATCCAGTGGCCTTGGGGCCACAATATCTGCAAGAAGCCACGAAAAAGGTCAAGTTAATTCAAGGAAGAATGAAGACCGCGCAAGATCGCCAGAAGTCTTATGCCGACTTAGGAAGAAGACCAACAGAGTTCCAGGAAGGGGAAAAAGTGTGGTTGAAGATTTCACCTTCTAGGGGAGTGATGAGATTCGGGAAGAAGGGAAAGCTGAGTCCCAGGTTCATTGGCCCCTACGAGATCTTAGAAAGGGTTGGGTTAGTGGCGTATCGCCTAGCTTTACCAGCGGAGTTGGACCGGGTGCATGATGTATTCCATGTCTCTCAATTGAAGAAGTATGTGCATGACGCCTCTCACGTGATTCCACCAGAGATCCTGGACTTAGACGAGACGATGTCCTACGAAGAAAGAGCCGGTGAAGATTCTGGACATCAAGACCCGAGAGACTCGTCGCAAAGCAGTCAAGTTAGTAAAAGTGTGCTGGTCCAACCATAGAGTCGAGGAAGCCACATGGGAGATGGAGGACGAGATGAGGAAGCGTTACCGGGCTTTATTTGACCAAGGTAAGAAGGTTAGCTTAGTTTTTGCATGCTGTGCATGGTTTGGGTAAGTTAGAAGTTTAGGAATTAGAAGTATAGTATGTTCTTGAGTATAAGTTTGGTTGAGCAATCCTTTCGTTAACCTTTAACCGATCCTTATTCCTTTTAAACTATCCAATCCTAGTTCCCGTGAGCTTTGAGCTTCGGGGACGAAGCTCCTTTTAAGGGGGGTAGAGTGTAATACCCCGATTTAATTCAAGCCTTGAAACCTGGTAATTATTTCTACCGTGTAATTAATTTAATTTAATTGGGCTCCGTTCTTTTAATAGAGATATATTTCTTATTCGGAATTATTTATTTAATCAAAGGCCCAATTTCCTTGATTTAATTTTATAAGGGATGTTCTTCATTTTGACCTTTTATTCCTTACTAGTATATTAATTATTTAATGGCCCAATCATTGGAAGGACCATGTTTATACTCATTAAATTACTATTGAATATGGATACCCATTTCTTATAAATAAATCCATGTCTTACTTTAACACCCTAATATGATACATATATGGTGTATGTAATGATTTTCCAACTCATATAAAAAGCCATGTACTAACAACCCCTAGCTCTTTCCTTTTCGTGCAAAATACATTTCTTCCTACTCTTTCACCTCTAAGAACCCTAAGCATATACTACACTTCATTTCTTCAAGATTTCAAGTCAAGATTGCTCTTTTAGGGGCTATAGCACTTGGGTAAGTATTTCTCCTTAGGAAGACATCATTTCTCATCATGTTTTCATAGTCTTTTATAAGTTCTCATTATATTCTTTTGGGGATCTTGCTTGGGAAAAAGATGATCAAGAAGGAGGTGGTGACTTGTGAGGTGGTTGGAGATTGCTTGGTTTGAGTAGAGCTTCAAGAAGTAACCATCCATGTCTCACTAGACCTATTTTCACTCATGATCTATATATATGACTTGGTGTTCGAATCCTGTGAATTTCTTGGGGTTTATAGCTTTGTTTTGATGATTTGTGAGTCTATATTGTGGATTATTGGACTTGTGTTCATCTTCCTTGTCTTGTGATGAGCGTGGGTATTTCTTGTTATGGATTCCATGATTTATTTGGCTTCTAAGATGTGTAATCTGTGTATTATGAGCATGTTTCGTATTCTGGATTAATTCATCGTGTATTCTATTCTGTAATCTGGGAGAGAGTTGTTCTTGCGGAAAAGAGTGGCGGTATAATGTGTCCCGCCAATCCCTTCCTCATGAACATAGCGGTGTGGTGCGGCGGTGAGGTGTGATCTGTGGATCCACTCCGCGGCCTTCTTGCGGTCCAATCTAGCGGACTGTAGTGTTCCGCTATTGTGTTCCGCTAGTCCATTCCTGATTCGGTTCCAGTGTTGTTTTGTGGTCTATGAACTTTGCTTGATTCCTCTTTGATTCTGGAATGTGTACTGAACATTTTGTTGAGTATTCCACCTTGATTCTTGGGTATTTATTCATGCTCTTTGGTCATTTATCTTGACTTATTGAACTAGTATTGTTGGTTGATTCCTTGGTTATCATTCTGAGTATGTATTGTGTTCATATTCTGAGATGAACACTGTTGGTGGGTGATTCTTGTGGAAATGAATCTGAGTTTGGTATGTGGAGACCTTGAGTCCTTATGAGTATTTCTTATCTTATTGAATCTTTGATAACCTTGGGAATTAGTTGGTGGGATTATGGTGTATTTGTGTACGGTGTTATGAGAGGAATTGTATGGGCATCATTAGCCTCTGTGATAACGGGCATCATTTGCCTTTGTGTTGGGCTCGTATGCCTCTGTGATAATGGGCTTCGTGCCTCTGTGATTGGGCTCGTATGCCTCTGTAGTTGGGTTTTACGCATCTGTTTTGTGATATTGATGTGGTGGGTTGGTTTGATGGTTGGTATTGTGGTTTGGAGGGTGTGGTTTGGCGCTTATCTTTGGTATAGTGGTTTGATTGGTTTCTTTGTGGTTATTTGGTTGAGTTTGTATCTCAATTGGTATCTCGTTGTTCTTTGGTATTGCTGTTTGGTTGGTTCCTTTGTGATTTTTCTGTTGGAGTTACGATTTAGTTGGTATCTTATTTATGGACTTGATGTCTTATGCATTCGTTATTGGATATTGGTTTCGTTTGGAAGAGTCTTGGTTTGTGACTTATTCAGCTTATTGTTGTTGAGTCTTCTGATTTAAATAAAGAACAGTTCGTTGGTGCGTATATTCTATACGTGTGTGTAAACCTATTTACAAACCTTATTATACTATGTATTTCTCACGAGTGTGAGTGGTTGGTTGCTTAGCATTCTTTTGCTAATGGTTTTCCTAAACTGTTTTCCAGGTATGGAGTAGTCTGAGCCGAGAGCGCGATAGAGATAGTTCTTCTATTTGCTACGCTTAGACTAGTACTTGCTTTAGACTTTGGGCCTGTGTGCCTTCGTGATTGATTCTGTATTAACTAGTACATCTGTCTTTATGTTTTGGATTGATGTTTATGGATTTTAGCATGTGCATCTAGGATTGGTTTAACCTAGATGTGGCATGACACCCATTAAGGTTTTAAATGCTTCCGCTATGTTTTATGGTTAGTTTATGAGATTTATAACTTTTTGTATTTAAGTTATGCATATCTCAGTGTGAAAAAGTTGGGGGTGTCACACTCACAAGCCACCACCTCCTTCTTAATTATAATCATCTTTTTCCCAAGAAAGATCCTCAAAAGAATATACTGAGAACTTATAAAAGGCTATGAAATCATGATGAGAAATGAAGTCTTCCTAAGGAGAAATACTTACCCAAGTGTTATGGTCCCTAAAAGAGCAATCTTGACTTGAAATCTTGAAGAAATGAAGGGTAGTATATGCTTAGGGTTCTTAGAGGTGAAAGAGTAGAAGGAAATGTGTTTTGCGGGAAAAGGAAAGAGTTAGGGATTATTAGTACAAGGCTTTTTATATGAGTGGAGGAAAATCATTACATACGCAATATATGTATCATATTAGGGTGTTAAAATAAGACATGGGCTTATTTATAAGAAATGGGTCATCCACATTCAATATTAACTTAATGAGTATAAACATAGTCCTTCCAAGTTTGGGCCATTAAATAATTAATATACTTATAAGGAATAAAATTTAGATACATGTATCAAGCAAATTGACTCTACATACCTGAGTCAAATAATTCAGGATAGCGTGCCCTCATATCGTCCTCCAACTCCCAGGTAGCTTCTTCTGGGCTATGGTTTGACCATTGAACTTTAATCATCTTGATTGATTTTCGCCTTGTGTCTCGGGTTTTGGAGTCCAAGACACGAATTGGTCTTTCTTCATATGTCAATGAATCGTCCACTTCCAATTCTTCTGGCTCTAGTATATGGGAGGCATCAGGTACATATCTTCTAAGTTGAGAAACATGAAACACGTTATGTACCCTACTAAGTTCCATCGGTAAGGCCAATCGATAGGCTAAATTCCCTATCCTTTCCAGAATTTCATAAGGCCCCATGCACCGAGGACTCAGTTTTCCCTTCTTCCCGAATCTTTTAACTCCTTTTGTGGGCGAGATTTTCAATAGTACTTTTTCTCCAACCTGATATTCCACGAATTGTCGCTTCAGATCGGCATAAGATTTTTGGCGATCTTGCGCGACTTTCATTCTCCCTTGAATCACTTTGATGGCTTCAGTGGTTTCTTGCAAGTATTGGGGTCCAAGAATAACCACATCACTTCTATCGCTCCAACATAGAGGACTTCGGCATTTCTGCCCATACAGTGCTTCATACGGAGCCATCTTAATACTCGTATGATAGCTATTATTATAGGAGAATTCTATCAGGTCCAATTGCTCATCCCATGACCCTTGAAAGTCCAGTACGCATCCTCTGAGCATATCTTCCAATGTTTGTATTGTTCGTTCCGTTTGACCGTCAGTAGCAGGGTGAAAGGCTGTACTCATCTTGAGTTGTGTACCCATTGCTACTTGCAATGCTTCCCAAAATCTCGATAAAAATCGTGAATCTCTGTCTGAAACAATATCACATGGTACTCCATGATATTTAACTACATGTTTAATATAGGCTCTTGCCAGTTTGTCCATCGACCAAGTCTTGTTCATCGGGATGAATCTCGCTGTCTTGGTCAATCGATCAACAACAACCCATATCTGATCACTTCCAGCTTTAGTCCTGGGCAATCCTCCTACGAAGTCCATAGAGATTGAGTCCCATTTCCACTGAGGAATCTCCAATGGTTGTAGTAAACCCTTCGGTTTACTTCTCTCTGCCTTAACTTTTTGACAATTCAAGCATCTGGCAACAAATTCGGCAGTATCTTTCTTCATGCCTGCCCACCAGAAATTTTGTTTCAGATCTTTATAAAGCTTATCTCCACCAAGATGAACGGAATAGGGTGTATAGTGACCTTCTCTCTTCAGTAGGTCCATTATTTTCTTACAACCTGTAGGTATCACCCACCTACCTTGGAATCTTACACTCCCATCCTGGTGCAATTCAAACGGGCCATATTTTCCATCAATCATCTTTTCCTTTATACCCTTTACCCAGTCATCCTCTCCTTGTGCCTGCTTTATCTCTTCAAATAGAGTTGGAGTGGTCGATAGGTAACACAATCTCATCTCTTGTTCCACTTGACCACACATTTTTATTTCCAAATTAAGCTTCTGAAAGTCCTTGCACAATTGTTCGGGTAATACCCAAAGAGCATGGTTTGATTTTCGACTCAAAGCGTCAGCTACTTTGTTTGCTTTGCCCTCTTGGTATTGGATCTCTAGATCATAGTCCTTAATCAATTCTAACCATCTTCTTTGTCTTAGATTAAGGTCTCTCTGAGTAAAGATGTACTTTAAACTCTTGTGATCTGTGAAAATTTTGCAAGTGACTCCATAAAGGTAATGTCGCCAGATCTTAAGGGCAAACACCACAGCTGCTAACTCTAGATCATGAGTAGGGTAATTAGCCTCATGTGGTTTCAATTGACGAGATGCGTAGGCTATTACTTTTCCCTTTTGCATTAAGACACATCCAAGTCCCTTGTGAGATGCATCCTTTTGCATTAAGACACATCCAAGTCCCTTGTGAGATGCATCCTTTTGCATTAAGACACATCCAAGTCCCTTGTGAGATGCATCTGTGTACAGTTCATAGCCATCTGTTCCAACAGGTAAGGTTAGTGTGTACAGTTCATAGCCATCTGTTCCAACAGGTAAGGTTAGTACTGGAGCAGTTTAGCCATCTGTTCCAACAGGTAAGGTTAGTACTGGAGCAGTTGTTAACCTTTTCTTAAGTTCTAAGGTTAGTACTGGAGCAGTTGTTAACCTTTTCTTAAGTTCTTGAAATGCCTGCTCACATTCTTTGTTCCAACTGTATCTGGTAGTTTTCTTGAGTAGATTTGTTAATGGCCTGGCTATTTTCGAGAAGTCCTGGACGAATCTTCTATAATAACCTGCCAAACCCAAGAAACTCCGAACTTCAGTGACTGATTTGGGTGCTTCCCACTCCATTACGGCTAATATCTTGGTTGGGTCCACCGCTATTCCTTCCTTAGTAATTATGTGCCCAAGGAATGCTACTTCCTTCTTCCAGAATTCACATTTGGACAACTTTGCAAAAAGTTTCCGCTCTCTCAATATCTGCAACACTGTTCTAAGGTGTGCGTCGTGCTCCTCCGGTGTCTTAGAGTAAACCAGAATATCGTCTATGAAAACAACGACGAACTTATCCAAGTAAGGAAGAAAAGTTCGGTTCATCAAGTCCATAAAAGTTCCTGGAGCATTAGTCACTCCAAATGGCATAACCGTGAATTCATAATGCCCGTACCTAGTCCGGAACGCTGTTTTAGAAATATCCCGTTCTGAGACTCGTATCTGATGATACCCTGACCGTAGATCAATCTTTGAAAATACACCAGCTCCCCTTAGCTGATCAAATAGATCGTCGATCCTGGGCAGTGGGTACCTATTATTCACTGTGACTCGATTAAGCTCCCTGTAATCGATACACAGCCTCAGGCTTCCATCTTTCTTTCTTACGAACAACACCGGCGCGCCCCAAGGTGATACGCTTGGCCGGATAAATCCTTTTTCTAATAGTTCTGCCAATTGTACCTTCAACTCCTCCATTTCCTTGGGTGCCATTCGATAAGGTGCTTTAGAGATAGGCGAAGTTCCTGGTACGAGTTCGATAGTGAACTCTACTTCCCTCTCTGGCGGCATTCCTGTGAGGTCGTCCGGAAACACATCGGGAAATTCACTCACCACTGGGATTTGATTGATCTCAGGTGTTTCTATCTCGGTGTCTTGCACGAAGCAGAGGTACACTTCACACCCCTTGTGAACGTACTTCTTCAACTTCTGCGTCGTCATCAACTTTGGTTCGGGTGGCTTCTCAGTTCCTCGATAGGATATCTTCTTTCCCTTCGGTCCTCGTAGGACTACCTTTCGCTCATCACACCTTATTTGAGCCTTATACTTATTCAGCCAATCCATCCCAAGCACCACATCAATGCCTTCTAATTCAAAACGAATAAGGTTTCCGGGACAGTTGAATCCTGCTATTTCTATTGAAACATTGTCATATCCTTCCTTACAGGCTACTACTATCCCAGAGGCAGTTTTCACATTCAAATCTAGTTTGATAGTAGACCTTAACTTCAATTTATCCGCAAATGTAGAGGATATAAACGAATTGGTAGCTCCCGTATCAAATAATACCAACCCAAGCATTGAGTTAATAGGAAATGTACCAGATACGACGTCACTAGCCTGAGCCTGAGCGCTATTGACGACGTAGATTCTGCCCTGGTTCCCTGTGTTGTTCTCTCCCATAGGTGCCTTCCCTTTATTGCTGGAACCTGCAGTGGCATTTGGCAATCTTCCTCGGTTGACTTGCTGAGAGTTAACCCCCCGATTTCCTGGTACCATGGGTTTCTGGCCGTTAGTCTCAGTAGATCCCCTTCTTTGGTTTGCATTCTGAGAGCGGTTCTGATAATCTTCTACCCTGGTTGGGAATTCGTAAGCCTTGTGTCCCGGGAGGCCACACTTGTAACAGATGATCTTCACTCCCTGACAAGTTTCTCCTGGATGATTTCTTCCGCATTTCAAGCAACCAGATTGTTTCCTTGGAGTTATTCCTCCCTTCCTCTCTCCTTGCCTTGGGTTAATTCCTCCTTGGTTAAGCCTCTTATTTTCCCACTGAGATTTTCCTCCTCTATCCTCAGCTTTCCTTTTGCTCCGACCATAAACTGCTTGCTGGTCAAGATACACCTGGTAATGATCGGACGCTCTGTTATATGCTTCCCTGAGAGTAGAGCACATAAATGGTGCGATTGCACTTCTCACTCCCCAGTCCAATCCCCTTACAAATCTCCTCGCCTTGCTTGGCTCGTCAGGTACGATATCCTGAGCAAATCTCATCAGCTCAACATACTTGTCATGATAATCTTGCACCGTTGTTCTTTGTTGTTTCAGTCGCAAAAATTCTTCACACTTGATGCCCTTGATTCGTTTAGTGTAGAACTGACCTCTTAATTCCGTCTTGAACTCTTCCCAACCAAATTCTGGGTCTTGTAGAAGGTCAGGTCCAACCGTTGCCCACCAGTTGTCCGCAGCTTTAGTCAGGTAGTATACTGCAGAAGACACTCGCTGTACCTCAGGACAATTCACAGCGTTTAGCAGTTTATCAAATGTTCTGATCCATTCTTCAAGGATCACCGGGTCTTCTTCCCCCGCATAAAACGGTGGTTGTCTAGCTGCTATGGCTTTAGTAACATCGACCCGTGGTTGCACTTGGGCTTGATTATGAACTTGCTGAGCCATCATGAACTCAGCCATCTGTTCCATTGCCATGGCCATACGGTCCATCGCCGAGACATCATTGCTATCCCCAGCAGGTACGTTTCGTCTGGGAGGCATTTCACTAAACGACAGTTACAAGTTAGTGTCCAAAAGATAGGAATTCTTAAGAAGTTAACTAGCTAAGCAATTAGCCTAGTAACTACTCAAGTCTTATAGGGCAACTCCCCCTATTTCAAACAGATGCCTCTTTTAGCATAGCAGTTAGTCATGCAGTATGTTATCAACCCAACTTGCAATAATTATAAGCAATGATTAGCATATGCAAGCAATCACAATTACATATCAAATCATTCAATCAACCAGAATCAAGAGATTCTGTAAAGTACAGATGAGGTACCCCCTTTTTATGCTGCCTGGTTTCCTGCTCTGCTCCAGAAGCTCATACTTAACCTTAGCTGAAATAGTGACTTAGGGCAGTCTTAACAACTTAGGCTGACTCAAATTAAGGCTCTGGCGTAACCTAGGTTATGACACTACCTAGGCTCTGATACCACTTTGTAACACCCCCGAGCTGGCTTACCGTACAACCCAAGGAGTTACCGCCACACCCAAAACGAGTTCTATCATTCTCTTGACAGACCCCGCTCTAGGTGCACAGGCTAAAAGAAACTTCACTCAACAAACACAACCACTCACTTTGAGATAATATACATACATATATATATAAATATTTACAGAGTATGCACCGAGGTTTTTGCCCAACGGCCAAAACATAAGTTCAGGATCAGTCACTCCCCTGGCTACATAATATTTACACAAAAAGGGATAAACCCCTACAGACCTTCCGGGTATCCTGCCTACTCAATCTGGCGATACACCGGACCCGTAAACTCACCCCAGACCAGGTGCCATTCCCCTTCGAACCATGTGATATGGTCTAGGAAACGAGAAGTGACCATGACCATAGACCACTCCTCCCAATACTCGCGAGGACTCGGGTCCCACGGGTAAGGGTAATAAACGATAAACTCTAGGGGATTACTTCCCACTAGCACCTCGATGGGGTAAAAACCAAAAGTGGCATGTACATCAGGACCCTCGGGAATAGGAAGAAAACTATCTACTGCCAGTGAGCTGTTGGGAGCTGTAGGAGCATAGCCAGGGGCATAAGGGTCGGCACCACTCATCTGCTGCACAAAAACGTCGTAGTCTAAGCCACGACCCACATCTTCCGACGAACTAAGGGAGTTCGTCGGGCTGCAAGAACTAACGCTGGACTCCATCTGAAAACAACACATTGAAGTGTAGTTAGCACAACGGCTAAGCAAGGAAATCCATTGGTTTCCCGAAATTAAATAAAGGTTTTGAAAACCAAGATGTAGAAAACTTTATTCTTTCTTACCAAGGAAGTTTCCTATGCAATAGGACAAAATTATTTGAGAATACAAATAGGTAGAGAAATCATTAATCATAAGGAAATTTCCTCACTAATCATCTCAAGAAAACGAGATCACTAGCATAATTCAGTGCTAGTCCTTCACACATTTCTCTTCTCTCGTAGTTACAGCGTATCTACCATTCATTATAACAAAAAAAAAAAAAAAAAACAAAAAATATCCTTAGTTTCCTTAACTTGAGAGCTTGAGGCCTTAGAAGCAATCAATCCTGTCCCCTCCTTTCCACTTGGGTCTCGACTCGGGGTCAATGTCTGGCATTCCCCTGTATCTTATCGATTCCCCTGGATCTATACCGGATCGTTACAATGAATCCTAGTTGGCCTAACTAGGTTCGTTGAAACGAATCTTGCCCGATATCTCATGAGTAACTATACTTAAGTGTGCACACCCCCGCAAACCGCAGCTTACGAGTGATACAGTACTCGGCGAATAGACTTCGCCCTCAGTATGAATTGCATGTCATACGGCATAAACAAAACCACTGGGCCATGGCACTTTAAGCCCTCCCATGAGGTTTGTCAAGGAGACATAAACAAAACCACTGGGCCATGGCACTTTAAGCCCTCCCATGAGGTTTGTCAAATAAACAACCATCGGGCCATGGTAATTAAACCCTCCCGTAGGTCAATCAAAGTCCTCATCAACTCGTCAGAAACATAAGGGTTTTCCTTCTCTTTTCTCTTTCACGACATTGATTCATTCTCAAGGTAATCTGATAATACCAAAATAGAGAGATCTCAACTCTCATCATCATATTCATAGTCATAATAATCTCTTAAGATCATTACAACCCCATCAACTAAACATCAACAATAATAATCAAAGCCTACACCAAACAACCACATTTAATCTCACTTTCGCACCCCTGGACGCCGACGGACGAGCAGTGGACGCGCGTCCGAGGTCGCGTCCGCCCACTCTGCCAGAAATTTTCAGCTTGGCGCAGTCCGAAAGATTGAGCCGGTAAAGATAGTTCCCGAACTCTTTTTCACTTGAAATTTTTATGGTAGAACCCCAACTCATAGTACTTGATGTCCGTAAAAAGTTTTGGTCATTTTGGTCCGCGAATAAACACAGAAAATTCCATCTTTGCCCTTGGCAGTGTGCTGTCCGGAATTTTTCTCTCTCTGGACCAGTTTTGGAGAAAAATTCGAAAACCATACTTATACTACTCCGATCATTATGAAATTTTATATGCGGGTTCTACACTTATAGAACTACATGTCTAAAAAAAATAGGATCAAAATACCTTACCAATTTTTCCCAATAAATCTCGGAAGTTACTGCCAGAATCTACCCTGATTTCCTTTCACTATTTTCACAAGTATAAACCTATATGGACATAAATACAACATATACATATAATATATATATATATATACATACGGTTTTAATACATATATATATATATATACTAATTATTTTTATTTTATTATATATTATTTTCGAAAATGGCATGTGTATATATATATAATGTACATGATATACTCACATCATAAATATATGTACATATCTTCCAAATTATGACCTTCATAGGCATGGATGCTCACAATTTCTACTAATATGTACACAATAAAGTTCACATCAACATCCCTAATTCATCAATTGCTATCAATTACTCCATTTCAAGAAACCTCAACCAACTTAAGGAATTTCCTTACCTCAAAGTGGTCACAATTCCTTAGGAACAACTTTGGATGATTTTCCCCAAATTTCACTTTGAAACCCTAGATTCAAATCATCACCATAACAAGAGATTTCAAGAAATTAAGTATAGATTCATAACCTAGGAAGGATTTCAAAGCTTTCTACCGAATAAAATTGAAAACTTACCGAATAAAATCAAGAGTTGAGAAGGATTTGGCTATGGAATTTGAAGGAAGAAAACAATGGTGAGCTCTCCCTTTTCTCTCCTCTCTTTTCGGCAATAGGAAGAAGAAAAGGAAAAAAATTGTTTTTTTTATACTTAATCACATTTATGTGATAAGGATTAAGGAAAAAAAAATAATCAAATAATAAAATATCTCAACTTGGACTGATCGGGATTGAAACAGATGAATTTTCGGTAGAAAATAATTTAAATAGAATATTCTTGAAACTACAATTTTATTCCAGTCAAAAGCTCCAATTTGGGCTAGGTTCGGTACACCGCGAAATTTCGCGATGTACGATCAAAAATAAATTTTTGCTGCTATGCGCTAACTTAATTCAATAGGAAATTCAAGAATAATAGTATGGTGTCTAAAAATCCATTTCCTAGGACAATCGGGTCCGAACAAAATTCCTAAAAATTTTACGGTTCGTGACCGGTACGTACGATCGCAGCTTATTGGAATTAGTGAGGGGTTACACTGGGGGTGTACACATAGGTGTTGGTCTAGATTCTAAGTGGATTTGATGAGATTGTTAATTCTCCATTTATAAATATTAATTCTCTATANTACGGTTCGTGACCGGTACGTACGATCGCAGCTTATTGGAATCAGTGAGGGGTTACACTGGGGGTGTACACATAGGTGTTGGTCTAGATTCTAAGTGGATTTGATGAGATTGTTAATTCTCCATTTATAAATATTAATTCATTTGATGAGATTGTTAATTCTCCATTTATAAATATTAATTCTCTATACTACGAAAAGTGTGCCTCTACATATGTATTTTGGAAAAGAAAAAAATTTATGAGTTTTGAAAATAATAAAATCCAAGGCTATATTTTACGGGGTGAAGTGATTCTTCGCTTATGCTAATTTTTGTCTACACTCCGTTTTTGTATTAAATGACTTTACAAGTGAACATGGATAAGAAATTGAGATGGATTCAAATTGAGGATGGAATTTAGTCTATTTAAGAATAGACCCTTTTGAGAAGATTTATTATTTTTGAGGAGTTGATTTATTTTTCATTATTGTAATTGTATTTAAATTTGTATGTATTAAGTTTGAATTGGATTATTTATTGTAAGTTGTAAGTATTAGGCTTAGCGTTTGGGTATAGGAAAGATGCCTAAGCGTGGCGGTAATACCCCATTTCTTTTGGTTAGTAAAAGCTTCCGCATTGATTTTAGTAAATTGTCAATTAAGAAAAAAAATATTAAGGAAAATTTGGTTATGAAAATTGGGGTGTTACAAATTGGTATCAGAGCGGCACGAACCTTTGGGTTAATAGAAAGCCTAAGTACAAAATTTTGGGTAAAAGTTTAAGTTATGAAAAGTTTGAATATAGGAACTGGAGATTCGAACTGGTAAGAAATCCTTAGTGTATATTTGGCTTGAATATTTTGTTTGAAGATGTAACACCCCAATTTTCACATCTTAAATTTATTACAAAATCACTAATAATATATTGCAGAAGCTTATACATCTAACCAAAAGAAAATGGGTGTTACCGCCACGCTTAGGTATCTTTCCTATACCCAAACGCTAAGGCTAAACTTACAACATCCAATAACACTCCAATGTCTAACTTACTACATATGGAAATAATCAATACAACCGGGTATTTCTCAAAATGCTAAAAGGAAATAATCAATACAACCGGGTATTTCTCAAAATGCTAAAAGTTCCAAGGTGTCTATTCTAAGATAGAGTAGATCTCAACCTCAACTTCCATCCTATTCTTGTCGTAAGGGTCGGCACCCATCATCCATGGTACACGAGCCTGGGGGTTCGTCGGCCACACGAGCCTACGCTAGATGGCATCTGTTAAATAAAGACACATTGAAGTGTAGTTAGCACGACGGCTAAGTAAGAAAATCCATGGTCACTCAAAATTCAACAAAGGTTTTTTTCAAAACAAGTATGTAAGAGTTTTGTAACTTTACCCATTTGTTGAGATTTCACCTGTAAATAAGTTAACAACGAAGACTTGTACAAAAGAGATTAGTGGACCAATATCAACCTTTCATTCTGGATACAATCATTTCTTCTTAGTGTCGATACAGAATAACTCTTTCTTACTTTTAAATCTTCCTTAGTTTCATATTAGCAAGCGTGAGGCCTTTGGAGTATTCTCTTAACTCCCGCTTTGACCACTTGGATCATCGAACTCGGGTTCAGTGGTCGTCACCCGGTCTAACACTGATCCCCTGGACGTAAGGTTCGTTAAAATGATTCCTATCTGGCCTTACTAGGTCCATAAAAATGACACCTACCCGGATTTTTGGAGTAAGTATACCTTAAGTGTGCACACCCCCATAGGAATACATCATCCTATGAGTTATACAGTACTCAGCGAATAAACTTCGCCCCTTTTAGTATGAACTGATCATACGACATAAACAACCACTGGGAAATGGCATTTAAGCCCGCTTCATCCCGTAGGCTAATCAAGGTCCTCCTCAACTTACTTAGAAACTAAGGTTTTGGAAAACATTTTCCTTTCTTTAGTTTTTCTTCCTTAAATCATTCCTTTTGGGAATATTTCACATTTGAGTCCAATACTTGAAATTGGCTGCCTCATTAACACAAGATGGTGATTTTGTTTAAAATAGATTTTCAAAATACTTCAGTGCCCGCAGGCTTTCCAAATACCATTTTCTCATCTTTCAAGTAAGGTACCCACTTACTAATAGTGACATTTTCCTCAAACAAAAATAAGGTTTTTGACAACCTATTTACCAAAATAGTATACGTCCTTTCTACGTAAGTTTCATAAACATTTTATTTGCCCAAAGGCTTTTCAAGAATAGTTCCCAAAATCATTTGCACATATCACCACTTCAATAGGAAACCTGCGAACCGACCAATATTTATTCATTAACTATTAATATTAATATTGATAGTCATGCTAACCCATTCCATCATAGTACTCTCATAATCATTATCTTAACCCAACGACACTTCCTTAGGCTAATCTTTTAACCTTCATCCTTTAATAACAATAATTCTAACACCTTACCTCCAATAATAACCCATAATTATTCAAAGATCATTACTAACTTTAATAGCTTTCACTGAAGTCATTAATTCTATCCATAGTCCATAACCTTCATCATTAGTCCCACAACCATCATTAATCCATAATTAACCCTTAGTCATCATCTTTAACTCATCTTTAATACTAACTTAATCACCAATACTAGTCAATTATTAACCAATAGCCATTCTTTAATCATCATTCCATGACCACCCTTAAACCGTTATCTTCATCATCATGAACCCATCATCGTCATAGATATTCATCAACAACACCAATAACATCGTCATCCTTCAATTAATTCCTAATCATCATAAAAATCATTAAGTCATATAACTAACCCATAGACCATCACCTTATAATCATATCCATTATTACTCCATCACCATCTATATTATTCCTATTCACTACTGCCAAAGCATTAACCATCAGTACTCTTTAATTAGTGCCCATAATCAACCTTCAGTCCATCAGTTTATAACCCATGTATCAACCTCTTATTCAAACATCACCATCATCATTATAAGTTTCGTTATGAACCTTTAATCCATCATTATTCCCTTAATCATAATCGGCTTTGCCATTAGTCCATCATTAGCCATAATCACAATATTTAGCATGCACTACATCATCACTATCAACTTCCTAATCATCATTAGCAATTAACCATGACCATTAATATCAATTACCACTTAATCACCATTAATAATAAATTCCATAAATGACCTTTAATCACTATTAAGCTCCATTAGTCCATAACTATTATAAATAACCATTATTCAATTAATCACCCTCATTAGCTAGTAATAACCTTTTAATCTTTTTCGATTCATGATCAAGTTCCATTAAATGATAATCCATTCATCACCGCCAGCACCCATTATCACCTAATATCATCTTTAATCCATGTAGCTTAATCACCATTATTGACCAACTAACAATCAATAACCATATTCGATTCGTAATACCATCATAAATAAGCCATCATCATCCTCGTAATTAATGTACCATTACTATCATAATCACACCCAATCATTACTAACAAATACCATCAAATTATCATTAGCCAATAATCCATATATTTTAACACAAAGCTCATAAATTCCTATTTCAACTATCAATCATCAAATCTTGGGTGACAAAACCAACTTAAGGGATTTCTTACCTCTTGGGTGAAGCACTTTTGCAATAATAGCTTAGAACCTTTCCTTAATCCTTTCACCAAAAATTCCTAAGCAAAACATACCACCATAACATAATTTTTAAGAGATTTTAACCTATAGTTAGGTTCTAGGGAGAAAACAAAGCTTTTAACCGAACAAAATAGAAATTTACCGAATATTTGTGGTCTTGAAGAAGGATCCTAGCTATGGAGGTTGCTAATCTTGAAGATGAAGATGAAGAATTCTCTCCCTTTTCCTTTCTCCCATTTGCTAATCTTAAATGCCATTTCCCAATGGTTGTTTAGTCGTATGATCAGTTCATACTAAAAGGGGCGAAGTTATTCGCCGAGTACTGTATAACCATAGGATGAGTATTCCTATGGGGGTGTGCACACTTAAGGTATATTACTCCAAAAGTCCGGGTAGGTGTCTTTTTATGGACCTAGTAAGGCCAGTAGGAATCATTTTAACGAACCTTACGTCCAGGGGATCAGTGTTAGACCGGGTGACACCACTGAACCCGAGTTCGATGATCCAAGTGGTCAAAGGGGAGTTAAGAGAATACTCCAAAGGCCTCACGCTTGCTAATATGAAACTAAGGAAGATTTAAAAGTAAGAAAGAGTTATTCTGTATTGACACTAAGAAGAAATGATTGTATCCAAATGAAAGGTTGATATTGGTTCACTAATCTCTTTTGTACAAGTCTTCGTTGTTAACTTATTTACAGGTGAAATCTCAACAAATGGGTAAAGTTACAAAACTCTTACATACTTGTTTTGAAAAAAACCTTTGTTGAATTTTGAGTGACCATGGATTTTCTTACTTAGCCGTCGTGCTAACTACACTTCAATGTGTCTTTATTTAACAGATGCCATCTAGCGTAGGCTCGTGTAGCCGACGAACCCCAGGCTCGTGTACCATGGATGAGGGTGCCGACCCTTACGACATGAATAGGATGTGAAGTTGAGTTGAGATCTACTCTATCTTAGAATAGCACACCTTAAGTTTTAGCATTTTGAGAAATACCCGGTTGTATTGATTATTTCCATATGTAGTAAGTTAGACTTTGGAGTGTTATTGGATGTTGTAAGTTTAGCCTTAGCGTTTGGGTACAGGAAAGATACCTAAACGTGGCGGTATGTAACCTCGGTTTTCCAACAAAGTTAGGGTTCGAAAATTTTTTTTTTAAGCTATGACATTTATGAGAAGATCTCTCGGTACTTCAAAATAATTTTTTTTTAGACTAAGTTATTAATAAGCTGCGATTTACGTACCGGTCACGAACCGAAAATTTTAAGGATTTACTTACAGATCGAATTTTCCTAGAAAATGGATTATTAAGTACAATACGATTAAGCCTGAACTTCCTACTTAGTTCAAGAGAAATTTAAATGGACTGTAAGAGTGAAATTGTTACGGACCTTCGTACCTAAATTTTGCGCGAGAGACCGAAAAATTCCCGATTTTAGTGGTTAATGACGGGATTATTTTTAGAATAATTTTGGTGTTAGAATTTTCCTGAATTAAGTTATAATCCTCCGCACCTTTATCTTATTTAATCCCAAACTAGCAAAATGAATTCTACTCTTCAAGATCTACCATGGGGAGTTGACAAGTGGCACACTTATTACCACATGGTAATTAATTAATGAGTTTGTCATAAAAGTATGGGATGATCATACTTGTGCCTTAAGCTTCAAGCTAACCTCACATCACCCACTCTCTCATCCCCATTTTCGAAATTAGAAGGAAAAGAAGAGGAAGGAAACCTCATTCTTCTACATTGTGATCAAAAGACTCCCTAGCTTTCTCTTCAACTCAAGTGCTCAATAATAGGTAAAAACTTTGGATTTGTTCGGTTAATATGACTAGAATCCTTCCTAGAACTTAAGTTTAAACTAAGGATTCATGAAAATGTTGTTATTATGGTTATTTTGTTTAGGATCCTTGGTGAAAGGTTTGAAGGAGAAGATCCTTACTTTCTACGGTTTTTAAAATCTACTTGGGAGGTGAGGAATCCTTAAGTTGGTTTTAGT
>NC_044916.1:23623301-23623445 GCF_003576645.1 Ipomoea triloba | reverse complement strand
CACCCAATCATTACTAACAAATACCATCAAATTATCATTAGCCAATAATCCATATATTTTAACACAAAGCTCATAAATTCCTATTTCAACTATCAATCATCAAATCTTGGGTGACAAAACCAACTTAAGGGATTTCTTACCTCT
>NC_044916.1:23601546-23603075 GCF_003576645.1 Ipomoea triloba | reverse complement strand
TCACCATTGTTTTCTTCCTTCAAATTCCATAGCCAAATCCTTCTCAACTCTTGATTTTATTCGGTAAGTTTTCAATTTTATTCGGTAGAAAGCTTTGGAATCCTTCCTAGGTTATGAATCTATACTTAATTTCTTGAAATCTCTTGTTATGGTGATGATTTGAATCTAGGGTTTCAAAGTGAAATTTGGGGAAAATCATCCAAAGTTGTTCCTAAGGAATTGTGACCACTTTGAGGTAAGGAAATTCCTTAAGTTGGTTGAGGTTTCTTGAAATTGAGTAATTGATAGCAATTGATGAATTAGGGATGTTGATGTGAACTTTATTGTGTACATATTAGTAGAAATTGTGAGCATCCATGCCTATGAAGGTCATAATTTGGAAGATATGTACATATATTTATGATGTGAGTATATCATGTACATTATATATATATACACATGCCATTTTCGAAAATAATATATAATAAAATAAAAATAATTAGTATATATATATATATATGTATTAAAACTGTATGTATATATATATATATATTATATGTATATGTTGTATTTATGTCCATATAGGCTTATACTTGTGAAAATAGTGAAAGGAAATCAGGGTAGATTCTGGCAGTAACTTCCGAGATTTATTGGGAAAAATTGGTAAGGTATTTTGATCCTATTTTTTTTAGACATGTATTTCTATAAGTGTAGAACCCGCATATAAAGTTTCATAATGATCGGAGTAGTATAAGTATGGTTTTCGAATTTTTCTCCAAAACTGGTCCAGAGAGAGAAAAATTCCGGACAGCACACTGCCAAGGGCAAAGATGGAATTTTCTGTGTTTATTCGCTGACCAAAATGACCAAAACTTTTTACGGACATCAAGTACTATGAGTTGGGGTTCTACCATAAAAATTTCAAGTGAAAAAGAGTTCGGGAACTATCTTTACCGGCTCAATCTTTCGGACTGCGCCAAGCTGAAAATTTCTGGCAGAGTGGGCGGACGCGACCTCGGACGCGCGTCCACTGCTCGTCCGTCGGCGTCCAGGGGTGCGAAAGTGAGATTAAATGTGGTTTTTTGGTGTAGGCTTTGATTATTATTGTTGATGTTTAGTTGATGGGGTTGTAATGATCTTAAGAGATTATTATGACTATGAATATGATGATGAGAGTTGAGATCTCTCTATTTTGGTATTATTAGATTACCTTGAGAATGAATCAATGTCGTGAAAGAGAAAAGAGAAGGAAAACCCTTATGTTTCTGACGAGTTGATGAGGACATTGATTGACCTACGGGAGGGTTTAATTACCATGGCCCGATGGTTGTTTATTTGACAAACCTCATGGGAGGGCTTAAAGTGCCATGGCCCAATGGTTTTGTTTATGTCTCCTTGACAAACCTCATGGGAGGGCTTAAAGTGCCATGGCCCAGTGGTTTTGTTTATGCCATATGACATGCAATTCATACTGAGGGCGAAGTCTATTCGCCGAGTACTGTATCACTCGTAAGCTGCGGTTTGCGGGGGTGTGCACACTTAAGTATAGT
>NC_044916.1:23532731-23597076 GCF_003576645.1 Ipomoea triloba | reverse complement strand
ATCTATTTGCCAACATCCATATTCATAACAACTTTAACAACACCATTAATGAGAACTCACCAACACAACATTTTGTACATATATATTATGTAAAATAGAATTACATATATATTATACATACCACATGTACATAACAATTTTACTTAGATCTCATTATATTTCAACCAAACAATCAATTATCCAATTTCAAGTGACTAAATCGACTGAAGGGATTCCTTACCTCAACCGGGTTGCTAGTCTTGTAGAAGACTCTTGGAGTTGATTTCCCCAATTTCACCTTAAAACCCTAGGATTCCACCAACAACATAACACATAATTTAAGAAATCTTAACTTAGATTCATGATCTAGGAAGGAAAACAAAGCTTTTGAACCAATTAAAATAGAAATTTACCGAACAAATTGCGATTGGAGCTTGAAACTTTGCTTCTCTCTCTCTCTCTCTCTCTCTCTCTCTCTCTCTCTCTCTCACGGAATTGGCGTGAAGAAATGGAAGAATGAAATGAAATTCTTCTTCTTCCTTATCATATATACATATATACGTAATATTATATATATAATAATAATAATAATAATAATAATACTAATAATAGAATATATGGAATGCTTATCCAAACTCATCTCTTTAATAATAGAATATATGGAATGCTTATCCAAACTCATCTCTTAAAATTAATAATATATGGAATGCTTATCCAAACTCATCTCTTAAAATTAATATTTTAATCATATCTTATCCAAACTCATCTCTTAAAATTAATATTTTAATCATATGGTAAAAAAACTCATCTCTTAAAATTAATATTTTAATCATATGGTAAAAATTGTGACATCTTAAAATTAATATTTTAATCATATGGTAAAAATTGTGACACTTGTCACTACCTTGTGGTTCCAAAAATAAAATCTTCCAACTTATCAGTTGTGGTTCAAACAGATAAAGTTTCGGTGGAAAATAATTTTAAAAGGAAGAATTTTGAAACCAAAAATTTATTCCAGACTAAACCTCAAAATTGGGCTAGGTTCGGTACACCGCGAAATTTAGCGATGCTACGATCAAAATAAATTTTCACTCTTATAGCCCGTCCAATTTCAACTTAACTAAGCAGGAAGTTCATACTTAGTCATAATATGCATAATCATCCATTTCCTAGGAAATCCGAGCTGAAAATTCGTTCCTTAAAAATTTTACGGTTCGCGACCGGTACGTATGATCGCAGCTTAATAACAACTATACTCCCTTATAAAAATTCCTTTGAAGCATCGGGAGATCATCTTATGAATTTCATAGCCTAAAGACATATTTTTCGAACCTTAGTCTTATAGGAATAGGCGAGGGGTTACAACTGACGCCTTCTAAGAATTGAAGAAAAGGTTGACATCCGCCCCGGTCTTGACCCTAGCATCCGGAACCGAGGGGTTTGAGGTATTCAGCGTTGCTTCGAAGAAGGGGCTAGGATGCGTGTTGATGCAGAATGGCAGGGTAGTTGCCTATGCCTCCCGGCAGCTTAAGAGTCATGAGGAGAACTACCCTGATTTGGACGTAGCTGCCGTAGTCTTTGCCTTGTAAATTTGGAGACATTATCTTTAAGGGGTGCAATGCAAGATCTATACAGACCACAAGAGCTTAAAGTATATCTTCACACAGAAAGAGTTGAACATGCGACAAAGGCGTTGGTTGGAACTTATTAAGGATTATGATTTGATCATTCAGTACCATGAGGGAAAGGCGAGCGTAGTGGTAGATGCACTAAGCAGGAAGGCTAGACATTCGCTTAACGCCACTTGGGTACTCGCGGATGAGCTGTCCAGAGAGTTTCAAAGAATGAATATTGCAGTGGTAGAGGAGGGACAAATGGACAATGAAATCTGACTCTTCAACATGCAGATCATGCCCGCATGGCTTGACGAGATTCGGAAGAGCCAAATCGGCAACGCAAGGCTAGACAAGTTGAGAGCGAGCTTAACAGATGGGAAGAAAGGGCTCTTCGAGCTACATGCCAATGGTAGTTTGCGTTATCAGGGGCGTTAGTGCGTGCCAGCTTCGTGTAAAGAATTAAAAAGGCAGTTACTGGAAGAAAGTCATAATACCCCGTATTCGGTACACCCTGGTGGTGACAAGTTATATAAGGACATAAAGAGACTATTCTGGTGGCCTAATATGAAAAGGGAGATAGCAAACTTCGTGAGCCGATGCTTGAACTACCAGAAGATTAAAGCGGAAAGGTGTAAATCCAAGGGACTTGTGCAACCGCTAGAGATACCTGAAGGGAAGTGGGACTCAATCTCGATGCATTTCGTGGGTGGTTTACCGCTGACCAAGACAGGGAAAGACAAAATTTGGGTAATTGTGGATCGTCTCACCAAGACAGCTCGTTTCATCGCCGTGAAGGAGACTTGGACTATGGATCAGTTGGCCAAAGCTTACATAAATCAAGTAGTGAAATATCATGAAGTACCCCGCGATATTGTATCCGATCGAGACTCGAGGTTCTTATCGCAGTTTTGGAAATCGCTACAGACAACGTTGGGTACTAGATTGAAAATGATCACTGCTTTTCATCCCGCCACCGATGGGCAGACTGAGCGGACAATTCAGACATTGGANGGAACCGAGGGGTTTGAGGTATTCAGCGTTGCTTCGAAGAAGGGGCTAGGATGCGTGTTGATGCAGAATGGCAGGGTAGTTGCCTATGCCTCCCGGCAGCTTAAGAGTCATGAGGAGAACTACCCTGATTTGGACGTAGCTGCCGTAGTCTTTGCCTTGTAAATTTGGAGACATTATCTTTACGGGGTGCAATGCAAGATCTATACAGACCACAAGAGCTTAAAGGGGGTGCAATGCAAGATCTATACAGACCACAAGAGCTTAAAGTATATCTTCACACAGAAAGAGTTGAACATGCGACAAAGGCGTTGGTTGGAACTTATTAAGGATTATGATTTGATCATTCAGTACCATGAGGGAAAGGCGAGCGTAGTGGTAGATGCACTAAGCAGGAAGGCTAGACATTCGCTTAACGCCACTTGGGTACTCGCGGATGAGCTGTCCAGAGAGTTTCAAAGAATGAATATTGCAGTGGTAGAGGAGGGACAAATGGACAATGAAATCTGACTCTTCAACATGCAGATCATGCCCGCATGGCTTGACGAGATTCGGAAGAGCCAAATCGGCAACGCAAGGCTAGACAAGTTGAGAGCGAGCTTAACAGATGGCAGGAAAGGGCTCTTCGAGCTACATGCCAATGGTAGTTTGCGTTATCAGGGGCGTTAGTGCGTGCCAGCTTCGTGTAAAGAATTAAAAAGGCAGTTACTGGAAGAAAGTCATAATACCCCGTATTCGGTACACCCTGGTGGTGACAAGTTATATAAGGACATAAAGAGACTATTCTGGTGGCCTAATATGAAAAGGGAGATAGCAAACTTCGTGAGCCGATGCTTGAACTACCAGAAGATTAAAGCGGAAAGGTGTAAATCCAAGGGACTTGTGCAACCGCTAGAGATACCTGAAGGGAAGTGGGACTCAATCTCGATGCATTTCGTGGGTGGTTTACCGCTGACCAAGACAGGGAAAGACAAAATTTGGGTAATTGTGGATCGTCTCACCAAGACAGCTCGTTTCATCGCCGTGAAGGAGACTTGGACTATGGATCAGTTGGCCAAAGCTTACATAAATCAAGTAGTGAAATATCATGAAGTACCCCGCGATATTGTATCCGATCGAGACTCGAGGTTCTTATCGCAGTTTTGGAAATCGCTACAGACAACGTTGGGTACTAGATTGAAAATGATCACTGCTTTTCATCCCGCCACCGATGGGCAGACTGAGCGGACAATTCAGACATTGGAAGATATGTTACGGGCTCGTATTCTGGATTTTCAGGGATCATGGGAGGAGCACCTCGATCTGATTGAATTTTCTTACAATAATTGCTATCATGCAAGTATTCGAATGGCACCTTACGAGGCCCTCTATGGACAGAAATGTAGAAGCTCGCTGTGTTGGGAAGACCAGGTAAATCCAGTGGCCTTGGGGCCACAATATCTGCAAGAAGCCACGAAAAAGGTCAAGTTAATTCAAGGAAGAATGAAGACCGCGCAAGATCGCCAGAAGTCTTATGCCGACTTAGGAAGAAGACCAACAGAGTTCCAGGAAGGGGAAAAAGTGTGGTTGAAGATTTCACCTTCTAGGGGAGTGATGAGATTCGGGAAGAAGGGAAAGCTGAGTCCCAGGTTCATTGGCCCCTACGAGATCTTAGAAAGGGTTGGGTTAGTGGCGTATCGCCTAGCTTTACCAGCGGAGTTGGACCGGGTGCATGATGTATTCCATGTCTCTCAATTGAAGAAGTATGTGCATGACGCCTCTCACGTGATTCCACCAGAGATCCTGGACTTAGACGAGACGATGTCCTACGAAGAAAGAGCCGGTGAAGATTCTGGACATCAAGACCCGAGAGACTCGTCGCAAAGCAGTCAAGTTAGTAAAAGTGTGCTGGTCCAACCATAGAGTCGAGGAAGCCACATGGGAGATGGAGGACGAGATGAGGAAGCGTTACCGGGCTTTATTTGACCAAGGTAAGAAGGTTAGCTTAGTTTTTGCATGCTGTGCATGGTTTGGGTAAGTTAGAAGTTTAGGAATTAGAAGTATAGTATGTTCTTGAGTATAAGTTTGGTTGAGCAATCCTTTCGTTAACCTTTAACCGATCCTTATTCCTTTTAAACTATCCAATCCTAGTTCCCGTGAGCTTTGAGCTTCGGGGACGAAGTCCAATCCTAGTTCCCGTGAGCTTTGAGCTTCGGGGACGAAGCTCCTTTTAAGGGGGGTAGAGTGTAATACCCCGATTTAATTCAAGCCTTGAAACCCGGTAATTATTTCTACCGTGTAATTAATTTAATTTAATTGGGCTCCGTTCTTTTAATAGAGATATATTTCTTATTCAGAATTATTTATTTAATCAAAGGCCCAATTTCCTTGATTTAATNCGCCGTGAAGGAGACTTGGACTATGGATCAGTTGGCCAAAGCTTACATAAATCAAGTAGTGAAATATCATGAAGTACCCCGCGATATTGTATCCGATCTAGACTCGAGGTTCTTATCGCAGTTTTGGAAATCGCTACAGACAACGTTGGGTACTAGATTGAAAATGATCACTGCTTTTCATCTCGCCACCGATGGGCAGACTGAGCGGACAATTCAGACATTGGANCCCTAATATGATACATATATGGTGTATGTAATGATTTTCCAACTCATATAAAAAGCCATGTACTAACAACCCCTAGCTCTTTCCTTTTCGTGCAAAATACATTTCTTCCTACTCTTTCACCTCTAAGAACCCTAAGCATATACTACACTTCATTTCTTCAAGATTTCAAGTCAAGATTGCTCTTTTAGGGGCTATAGCACTTGGGTAAGTATTTCTCCTTAGGAAGACATCATTTCTCATCATGTTTTCATAGTCTTTTATAAGTTCTCATTATATTCTTTTGGGGATCTTGCTTGGGAAAAAGATGATCAAGAAGGAGGTGGTGACTTGTGAGGTGGTTGGAGATTGCTTGGTTTGAGTAGAGCTTCAAGAAGTAACCATCCATGTCTCACTAGACCTATTTTCACTCATGATCTATATATATGACTTGGTGTTCGAATCCTGTGAATTTCTTGGGGTTTATAGCTTTGTTTTGATGATTTGTGAGTCTATATTGTGGATTATTGGACTTGTGTTCATCTTCCTTGTCTTGTGATGAGCGTGGGTATTTCTTGTTATGGATTCCATGATTTATTTGGCTTCTAAGATGTGTAATCTGTGTATTATGAGCATGTTTCGTATTCTGGATTAATTCATCGTGTATTCTATTCTGTAATCTGGGAGAGAGTTGTTCTTGCGGAAAAGAGTGGCGGTATAATGTGTCCCGCCAATCCCTTCCTCATGAACATAGCGGTGTGGTGCGGCGGTGAGGTGTGATCTGTGGATCCACTCCGCGGCCTTCTTGCGGTCCAATCTAGCGGACTGTAGTGTTCCGCTATTGTGTTCCGCTAGTTCATTCCTGATTCGGTTCCAGTGTTGTTTTGTGGTCTATGAACTTTGCTTGATTCCTCTTTGATTCTGGAATGTGTACTGAACATTTTGTTGAGTATTCCACCTTGATTCTTGGGTATTTATTCATGCTCTTTGGTCATTTATCTTGACTTATTGAACTAGTATTGTTGGTTGATTCCTTGGTTATCATTCTGAGTATGTATTGTGTTCATATTCTGAGATGAACACTGTTGGTGGGTGATTCTTGTGGAAATGAATCTGAGTTTGGTATGTGGAGACCTTGAGTCCTTATGAGTATTTCTTATCTTATTGAATCTTTGATAACCTTGGGAATTAGTTGGTGGGATTATGGTGTATTTGTGTACGGTGTTATGAGAGGAATTGTATGGGCATCATTAGCCTCTGTGATAACGGGCATCATTTGCCTTTGTGTTGGGCTCGTATGCCTCTGTGATAATGGGCTTCGTGCCTCTGTGATTGGGCTCGTATGCCTCTGTAGTTGGGTTTTACGCATCTGTTTTGTGATATTGATGTGGTGGGTTGGTTTGATGGTTGGTATTGTGGTTTGGAGGGTGTGGTTTGGCGCTTATCTTTGGTATAGTGGTTTGATTGGTTTCTTTGTGGTTATTTGGTTGAGTTTGTATCTCAGTTGGTATCTCGTTGTTCTTTGGTATTGCGGTTTGGTTGGTTCCTTTGTGATTATTCTGTTGGAGTTACGATTTAGTTGGTATCTTATTTATGGACTTGATGTCTTATGCATTCGTTATTGGATATTGGTTTCGTTTGGAAGAGTCTTGGTTTGTGACTTATTCAGCTTATTGTTGTTGAGTCTTCTGATTTAAATAAAGAACAGTTCGTTGGTGCGTATATTCTATACGTGTGTGTAAACCTATTTACAAACCTTATTATACTATGTATTTCTTACGAGTGTGAGTGGTTGGTTGCTTAGCATTCTTTTGCTAATGGTTTTCCTAAACTGTTTTCCAGGTATGGAGTAGTCTGAGCCGAGAGCGCGATAGAGATAGTTCTTCTATTTGCTACGCTTAGACTAGTACTTGCTTTAGACTTTGGGCCTGTGTGCCTTCGTGATTGATTCTGTATTAACTAGTACATCTGTCTTTATGTTTTGGATTGATGTTTATGGATTTTAGCATGTGCATCTAGGATTGGTTTAACCTAGATGTGGCATGACACCCATTAAGGTTTTAAATGCTTCCGCTATGTTTTATGGTTAGTTTATGAGATTTATAACTTTTTGTATTTAAGTTATGCATATCTCAGTGTGAAAAAGTTGGGGGTGTCACACTCACAAGCCACCACCTCCTTCTTAATTATAATCATCTTTTTCCCAAGAAAGATCCTCAAAAGAATATACTGAGAACTTATAAAAGGCTATGAAATCATGATGAGAAATGAAGTCTTCCTAAGGAGAAATACTTACCCAAGTGTTATGGTCCCTAAAAGAGCAATCTTGACTTGAAATCTTGAAGAAATGAAGGGTAGTATATGCTTAGGGTTCTTAGAGGTGAAAGAGTAGAAGGAAATGTGTTTTGCGGGAAAAGGAAAGAGTTAGGGATTATTAGTACAAGGCTTTTTATATGAGTGGAGGAAAATCATTACATACGCAATATATGTATCATATTAGGGTGTTAAAATAAGACATGGGCTTATTTATAAGAAATGGGTCATCCACATTCAATATTAACTTAATGAGTATAAACATAGTCCTTCCAAGTTTGGGCCATTAAATAATTAATATACTTATAAGGAATAAAAAGGTCCAAATGCAGAACATCCCTTATAAAATTAAATCAACGAATTGGGTCTTTGATTAAATAAATAATTCCGAATAAGAAATATATCTTTATTAAAAGAACGAAGCCCAATTAAATTAAATTAGTTACACGGTAGAAATAATTACCAAGCTTCAAGGCTTGAATTAAATCTGGGGTATTACAGATACAAACTCAACCAAATAACCACAAAGGAAACCAACCAAGCCACACACCAAGAATTGAGTCCCAACTACAACCTCCAAACCACCATACTATGCCTCATACCAACCACCAAACCAAAGTTAGTACACAGAGGCATAAAGCCCAACCACAGAGGCACGAAGCCAATTACCACAAAGGCACAAATCCCAACCACAGAGGCATATGATGCCCATTACCACAGAGGTGCAATGCCCAACCACAAAGGCATATGATGCCCATTACCACAGAGGCAAATGATGCCCACAGTTAGTTCCACAGAGGCACAAAGCCCACAGTTAGTTCCACAGAGGCACAAGCCCACAGTTAGTTCACCCTCAACAAGCCAAAAGATACTCAAGAGACTCAAGGTCTCCACATACCAAACTCAGACTCATTGTCCCAAGAATTATTCCACCAACAGTTCTCAACTCAGGAAATGAACACAGAATATATGTTCCGACAATAGCCAAAGAATAAACCAACAATACTAACTCCACACATCAAGATAAATGAACCAAGGGACATGAATAGATACTCCATAACCAAGGTGAAATACACAACAACATATTCAAGACATGTTCCAGAATCAGGGATGAATCAACAAGACAACAGATCAATAAAATAGCTACTGGAAACAGAACCCAGAATGAACCAACGGAATAGACCGGCGGAATGCCCTACACCGCCCCACCTGCCCGCCGCCTCTAACGGAACAACACAGCAGAATGCCATGCTCCGCCACACTACACCGCACAAAGGGAACGGAGCTCCCTCACGGCACGTCACACACCGCTACTATCTACCGCCATACACATGCGGAATCCTTGGGCGGGACACATTATACCGCCCAAGTTCACCGCAAGTGCATTCCCCACACACCACTTCCCAAACAGAGCAGAATACACGATACTCATTTCCAGAATGCGAAATATGATCAGATTNAGTTGGGTTTTACGCATCTGTTTTGTGATATTGATGTGGTGGGTTGGTTTGATGGTTGGTATTGTGGTTTGGAGGGTGTGGTTTGGCGCTTATCTTTGGTATAGTGGTTTGATTGGTTTCTTTGTGGTTATTTGGTTGAGTTTGTATCTCAGTTGGTATCTCGTTGTTCTTTGGTATTGCGGTTTGGTTGGTTCCTTTGTGATTATTCTGTTGGAGTTACGATTTAGTTGGTATCTTATTTATGGACTTGATGTCTTATGCATTCGTTATTGGATATTGGTTTCGTTTGGAAGAGTCTTGGTTTGTGACTTATTCAGCTTATTGTTGTTGAGTCTTCTGATTTAAATAAAGAACAGTTCGTTGGTGCGTATATTCTATACGTGTGTGTAAACCTATTTACAAACCTTATTATACTATGTATTTCTTACGAGTGTGAGTGGTTGGTTGCTTAGCATTCTTTTGCTAATGGTTTTCCTAAACTGTTTTCCAGGTATGGAGTAGTCTGAGCCGAGAGCGCGATAGAGATAGTTCTTCTATTTGCTACGCTTAGACTAGTACTTGCTTTAGACTTTGGGCCTGTGTGCCTTCGTGATTGATTCTGTATTAACTAGTACATCTGTCTTTATGTTTTGGATTGATGTTTATGGATTTTAGCATGTGCATCTAGGATTGGTTTAACCTAGATGTGGCATGACACCCATTAAGGTTTTAAATGCTTCCGCTATGTTTTATGGTTAGTTTATGAGATTTATAACTTTTTGTATTTAAGTTATGCATATCTCAGTGTGAAAAAGTTGGGGGTGTCACACTCACAAGCCACCACCTCCTTCTTAATTATAATCATCTTTTTCCCAAGAAAGATCCTCAAAAGAATATACTGAGAACTTATAAAAGGCTATGAAATCATGATGAGAAATGAAGTCTTCCTAAGGAGAAATACTTACCCAAGTGTTATGGTCCCTAAAAGAGCAATCTTGACTTGAAATCTTGAAGAAATGAAGGGTAGTATATGCTTAGGGTTCTTAGAGGTGAAAGAGTAGAAGGAAATGTGTTTTGCGGGAAAAGGAAAGAGTTAGGGATTATTAGTACAAGGCTTTTTATATGAGTGGAGGAAAATCATTACATACGCAATATATGTATCATATTAGGGTGTTAAAATAAGACATGGGCTTATTTATAAGAAATGGGTCATCCACATTCAATATTAACTTAATGAGTATAAACATAGTCCTTCCAAGTTTGGGCCATTAAATAATTAATATACTTATAAGGAATAAAAAGGTCCAAATGCAGAACATCCCTTATAAAATTAAATCAACGAATTGGGTCTTTGATTAAATAAATAATTCCGAATAAGAAATATATCTTTATTAAAAGAACGAAGCCCAATTAAATTAAATTAGTTACACGGTAGAAATAATTACCAAGCTTCAAGGCTTGAATTAAATCTGGGGTATTACAGATACAAACTCAACCAAATAACCACAAAGGAAACCAACCAAGCCACACACCAAGAATTGAGTCCCAACTACAACCTCCAAACCACCATACTATGCCTCATACCAACCACCAAACCAAAGTTAGTACACAGAGGCATAAAGCCCAACCACAGAGGCACGAAGCCAATTACCACAAAGGCACAAATCCCAACCACAGAGGCATATGATGCCCATTACCACAGAGGTGCAATGCCCAACCACAAAGGCATATGATGCCCATTACCACAGAGGCAAATGATGCCCACAGTTAGTTCCACAGAGGCACAAAGCCCACAGTTAGTTCCACAGAGGCACAAGCCCACAGTTAGTTCACCCTCAACAAGCCAAAAGATACTCAAGAGACTCAAGGTCTCCACATACCAAACTCAGACTCATTGTCCCAAGAATTATTCCACCAACAGTTCTCAACTCAGGAAATGAACACAGAATATATGTTCCGACAATAGCCAAAGAATAAACCAACAATACTAACTCCACACATCAAGATAAATGAACCAAGGGACATGAATAGATACTCCATAACCAAGGTGAAATACACAACAACATATTCAAGACATGTTCCAGAATCAGGGATGAATCAACAAGACAACAGATCAATAAAATAGCTACTGGAAACAGAACCCAGAATGAACCAACGGAATAGACCGGCGGAATGCCCTACACCGCCCCACCTGCCCGCCGCCTCTAACGGAACAACACAGCAGAATGCCATGCTCCGCCACACTACACCGCACAAAGGGAACGGAGCTCCCTCACGGCACGTCACACACCGCTACTATCTACCGCCATACACATGCGGAATCCTTGGGCGGGACACATTATACCGCCCAAGTTCACCGCAAGTGCATTCCCCACACACCACTTCCCAAACAGAGCAGAATACACGATACTCATTTCCAGAATGCGAAATATGATCAGATTACATAGATTACACATCTCAGAAGCCAAATAAAGCATGAAATCCATAACAAGAATTACTCATACTCATCTAGATACAAAGGATAATGAACACAAGTCCAATAATCCACAATATGGGTTCACAAATCATCAAAACAAAGCTAAAACCCCAAGAAATTCACAGGATTCCAAACACCAAGTCATATACATAGATCAATGAGTGAAAATAGGTTTAGTGAGACATGGATGATTACCTCCTGAAGCTCTACTCAAACCAAGCAATCTCCAACTACCTCACAAGCCACCACCTCCTTCTTGATCACCTTTTTCCCCAAGAAAGATCCCCAAAAGAATATAATGAGAACTTATATAAAAACTATGAAATCATGATGAGAGATGAAGTCTTCCTAAGGAGAAATACTTACCCAAGTGCTATGGTCCCTAAAAGAGTAATCTTGACTTGAAATCTTGAAGAAATGAAGGGTAGTGTAACCCCTCGGCAATTTCCGTAAGACTAAGGTTCGAAAAATATTTCTTTAGGTTATGACATTCATGAAATGGTCCCCCGAGGCTTCAAAAGAATTTTTTTTTTATAAGAGAGTATAGTTATTTATAAGCTGCGATCGTACGTACCGGTCACGAACCGCAAAATTTTTAAGGACGAATTTTCAGCTCGGATTTCCTAGGAAATGGATTATTATGCATGTTATGACTAAGTGTGAGCCTCCTACTTAGTTAAGTTGGGATTGGATGAGTTATAAGGGTGAAAGTTTGTTACGAGCCTACGAACCGCTGAATTTCGCGATGTACCGGAAAATTTCGATTTTGGTGGTTAATGACGGGATTATTTTTTTGAATAATTTTGGTATTAAAATTTTTCCGAATTAAGTGATTTTCCACCGAGCATTCATCTAATTTAATCCCTAACTGTATAGTAATTCTTATCTTTAGGAACTTACCATGGAATAGTGACAAGTGTCACAATTTTTCACCATGTAGGTAAATATTAATTTTTAAGAGATGATTTTGATAGAAATTAATCTAGCTTAGCCTCCAAGTCTTGCATTCACCCCCTTTGGCCGAAAAAAAATTAAGGAAAGGAGAGAGAAAAATAAATCCCATCTTCATCTTCATTCTTGTTCAAGACTCCATTACTCCATAGCTAAAATCCTTAACCAAGCTCTTCAACACTAGGTAAGCTTTGTAAATATTCGGTTTAAAGGATTAGAATTCTTTCTAGAACTTAATCATAAGCTAAGAATTCTTGAAAATGTTGTTATTATGGTGTAAATTGTTTAGGACCTTCGGTGGATATTGGGAGTATAAGATTTCAACACTTTCTACGGTTTTAAAGCTTCTAAAAAGGTAAGGAATCTCTTAAGTCGGTTTAGTCACTTGAAAATGGACAATTGCTAGTGAATAATGAGATTAGGAGTTTTATGAATATGTTTGTATACATGTTCAATGAGATTAGGAGTTTTATGAATATGTTTGTATACATGTTCATAGCTTGTATATGCATTATGAATATGTTTGTATACATGTTCATAGCTTGTATATGCATGTTGAATATGTTTGTATACATGTTCATAGCTTGTATATGCATGTAGAATATGTTTGTATACATGTTCATAGCTTGTATATGCATGTACATATTATATTTATGTCCATATAAGCTTATACTTGTGAAAATATTGAAAAAAAATTCAAGATAGTCTCTGGCAGTAACTTCCGAGATTTATTGGGAAAAATTGGTAAGGTATTTTGATTCTATTTTTTTCGGATATGTAGTTCTATAAGTGTAGAACCTGCATATAAAATTTCATAATGATCGGAGTAGTATAAGTATGGTTTTCGAATTTTTTTCCAAAACTGGTCCAGATGAAAAAAAAATTCTGGACAGCACACTGCCAAGGGCAAAAATGGAATTTTCTGTGTTTATTCGCGGATCAAAATGATCAAAACTTTTAATGGACATCAAGTACTATGAGTTGGGGTTCTACCATAAAAATTTCAAGTGAAAAAGAGTTCGGGAATTATTTTTACCGGCTCAATCTTTCGGACTGCGCCAAGCTGAAATTTTCTGAAAAGAAATGATTAGAAACAATTTTGACAAAAATATTTTGTAACAAAACTAGTGACGAAATTTTGGGATGTCACAACCATATTTGGAAGAAATAAATTATTTTGAAAATACTATTTGATTCCAGTAAAGAAAAAAATGTTTTCAAACCCTTAGTTTCTGGAATAAGGTGGGGACCTTCGGGGAGGCTTAAATGCCACGGCCCGGGGTTGGAATAAGGTTGGACCTACGGGAGGGCTGGAGTGCCCTGGCCCGAGGTTGGGATAAGGAGACCTACGGGAAGGCTGGGAAATGTCACGGCCCAAGGTTTGAAAAGGGGAATTGAGAAATGTTCAAAAAAGAAAGCCTCGCGCTTACTCAGGGGAAACTAAGTGAATTTTTGACTATGAAAATTATTGTTACTCTGGGCTGCGGTTCATATTATTATGAGCACTAGAGCTGCGGTTCTATTTGCAAATGATGAAATTCCTGGAAATGTGAAATTTTGCAAACTTGTCTGAAAAGGGCATGAAAATGATTTTGAGCGGCAGTTATGCCATTATTCTTATTTGAGAAAAGCTTTACATGATTTAACATTTATACGCTATTATGCTATCCATAAATCGTTTGGTTGCAGGTAGATTTTCAAATCAGGGGTAAAACTTTATAAAGCTTTCAGATTATCTATGTTTTCAAACCTTTGTCTATTCTTAAGTGACAATGGATTTTCTTACTTAGCCGTGGCGCTAACTGCACTTCGTTGTGTTTCTTATCAGATGCAGTCTAGTGTGGGCTCCTGTAGCCCGGGGAACTCTAATAGTTCCTCAGAGTTCTATTTTCCCCTCTTTGACTATGATAGCTATGTACAGTTGTTGGCGGGTGATAACCCGTATGCCCCAGGCTACGCTCCAGATCCTCCTGCTCCAGTCTATGCTCCCGNATTAGGAGTTTTATGAATATGTTTGTATACATGTTCATAGCTTGTATATGCATGTACATATTATATTTATGTCCATATAAGCTTATACTTGTGAAAATATTGAAAAAAAATTCAAGATAGTCTCTGGCAGTAACTTCCGAGATTTATTGGGAAAAATTGGTAAGGTATTTTGATTCTATTTTTTTCGGATATGTAGTTCTATAAGTGTAGAACCTGCATATAAAATTTCATAATGATCGGAGTAGTATAAGTATGGTTTTCGAATTTTTTTCCAAAACTGGTCCAGATGAAAAAAAAATTCTGGACAGCACACTGCCAAGGGCAAAAATGGAATTTTCTGTGTTTATTCGCGGATCAAAATGATCAAAACTTTTAATGGACATCAAGTACTATGAGTTGGGGTTCTACCATAAAAATTTCAAGTGAAAAAGAGTTCGGGAATTATTTTTACCGGCTCAATCTTTCGGACTGCGCCAAGCTGAAATTTTCTGAAAAGAAATGATTAGAAACAATTTTGACAAAAATATTTTGTAACAAAACTAGTGACGAAATTTTGGGATGTCACAACCATATTTGGAAGAAATAAATTATTTTGAAAATACTATTTGATTCCAGTAAAGAAAAAAATGTTTTCAAACCCTTAGTTTCTGGAATAAGGTGGGGACCTTCGGGGAGGCTTAAATGCCACGGCCCGGGGTTGGAATAAGGTTGGACCTACGGGAGGGCTGGAGTGCCCTGGCCCGAGGTTGGGATAAGGAGACCTACGGGAAGGCTGGGAAATGTCACGGCCCAAGGTTTGAAAAGGGGAATTGAGAAATGTTCAAAAAAGAAAGCCTCGCGCTTACTCAGGGGAAACTAAGTGAATTTTTGACTATGAAAATTATTGTTACTCTGGGCTGCGGTTCATATTATTATGAGCACTAGAGCTGCGGTTCTATTTGCAAATGATGAAATTCCTGGAAATGTGAAATTTTGCAAACTTGTCTGAAAAGGGCATGAAAATGATTTTGAGCGGCAGTTATGCCATTATTCTTATTTGAGAAAAGCTTTACATGATTTAACATTTATACGCTATTATGCTATCCATAAATCGTTTGGTTGCAGGTAGATTTTCAAATCAGGGGTAAAACTTTATAAAGCTTTCAGATTATCTATGTTTTCAAACCTTTGTCTATTCTTAAGTGACAATGGATTTTCTTACTTAGCCGTGGCGCTAACTGCACTTCGTTGTGTTTCTTATCAGATGCAGTCTAGTGTGGGCTCCTGTAGCCCGGGGAACTCTAATAGTTCCTCAGAGTTCTATTTTCCCCTCTTTGACTATGATAGCTATGTACAGTTGTTGGCGGGTGATAACCCGTATGCCCCAGGCTACGCTCCAGATCCTCCTGCTCCAGTCTATGCTCCCGACTCGGCTCATGCTTCGGACCTGGTCTATGTTCCTGCTCCTCCTTCTCCGCAGTACAGCCCTCCCCCAGCTTACCCAACTACACCCTCTCGCGTTCCGGTTCGCAGTAGTTAGCCGACTTTTCTAGATAGAGCCTAGTCTAGGTTTGGGTTTTATCCCGTAGAGGTGTTAGAGGGGAGTGATCCCCTAGAGTTCGTTGTCTTTTATCCCTATCCGTGGGATCCCAGTCCTTCGGAGCTTTGGGATGAGTGGTCAATGGTGAACACTCCTTGCTACTTTTTGGACCATTTCACCTGGTTCGCGGGTGAGTGGCATCTAGTATGGGGAACGTACACCAGACCGGTGTACCGCCTCTTAGAGTAGTTGGCTGGTTGGGAAAGTTTTGGGAGGAACTCTTTTGTGTATATATATCTTTTTTGTAGCCATGATGAACTTAGTTGGCTAATAAGTTTGTAATTAAACTCTTGTATATAGTGGTAGCTAGTGCAGCTACCCCTTTTGCTCACATATATATATATATATGGAGATATGTTGGGTAATGATGATGATGTGAAACAGTTTTCCTTCCCCTTATCCCGTGCACCTAGAGTGAACTCTGTATGGATTCGGCTCGGTTCGGTCTAGGTGTGGCGGTAACTACTCCGGATGTACGGTATAGCCGAGCCGGGGTGTTACACTTACTTTGTATTTTGGCCCGAGGGGCAAACTCATGTATGTAAAGTGCAAGTATATATATATTGTCTAGTTAAGCTTTTTCAGCTGATATGTATATAAGTGCGTAAGTAACTGTTGGGTGGTTGTTGTGGTTAGAAGAGTTTCCTTTAGCCTGTGCACCTAGAGTGAGGTTTATCGCGGAATGATAGAACTCTCTCTCTAGGTGTGGCGGTAACTCCCTCGGATGTACGGGAAGGTAGGTCCGGGGTGTTACACGAATTCTCTTAAAATGTTGTCATCGAAGTGACGGCCAACAGAAAGCTGCTTCCCTTTATAGTTATCCACTGTTGTAAGTTGGATGGGTGTCAAGTGTCGTAAGAACCTTGACCCCGGCTCCTGCGTAGCCTGTTGAACTGTAGCTTGTTGCCGTGTCCTCGATCGACTCGATTCACCATGATCATGCTTTGATTTCTTTGCCATTTCCTTTGAGCGTCCCATCCTACAAATTGTAGAAATTAACATTCATGGTAATTGGTTTTGAATAAGTAACCATTGTAATTGTGTAAAATTCCTTGTCAAGATAATGGATTGCAAACATATAGGGCTAAGATTTTTCGAAAATTTCGCCATAGTTCCCCTATATTTTGAATAATTCTAGCATAAGAATATCAACAATATCATTCCATTATCACACTCATGCATAAATTCATCATAAGATATATCGATTTGATAGTCAAATAAGAAGTCAACTACAAAAGTCAAGAATTTCAAAAAGTCAACTTCATCTTCTTCCCCAAATTCAAAATTAGGGTTTGAAATTGAAAATTCAATTTGGGCAATGTAGCATGTGAAAAGTCAAATTGATGGCATATAATAGTTCTACAACAAGTTTATTCATCAATTCAAACATCAATTTCATAATTTCAACAAGAAATCTAACAAACCCATTTGTTCATCAATGGTGTTCACACTTGAAGCTCAAAAATATATAACAATCCATCAATGTAACCATCAATAATGAAAGAAAACATCAAAGGATAGTTCTATGAAGCATTATAAACCAATTTAAACATTCAAAACATTCAAAATCATGCAAGGGAAAGTAGAACAATTGTCTCATTCAAGCTCTTCCAAACTCATGAATATTCAAGGATAAAGAGTTAAAAAGATGAGAAATTACCTTGATGTTGATGTTTTTGATCTTCTTTGAAGGTAAAAAGTAAAAGATGTGTTCAAACCTTGAGTTTGGGTTCTTCCTTGCGTGGAGAAGAGAAGAGAAAAATAGGTTTTGGGAGCAAAATGGCGTGGGAGATCCGAATAAGGGTTTTAAATCCGTAGGAGGCTTTCACGCCGGTCACACTCGTGTGACTGTGTGTGGGAGCTCTCTATCTCGCTCCCACGCATGGCTACACGCGTGTGAGCGTGCGTGGGAAGCTACTGCTTCGTTCCCACGCACGGCTACACACGTGTGAGCTCACGTGGCAGTCCTCTACATTGTTTTCTTCCGGTTTTGGTCCTTCCCTGCACACCTAAGTCCAAACTTAGCCTTTCCAAAGCAATTTTTAGTCCCGACTCCTACAAGTTAGTCCTCAAAACATGGTTCTAGATGATTGTAGCAATTTATTAGAATAAAAACATAAAAAACGAAAGCATAAAAATGATGTAAAGCATATTATTAAAATCTTGGGTTGCCCCCCAAGTAGCGCCACGGTTTACGTCATTGGCTAGACGCATCATACCTTGGTTAAAATTCAACCATATTCCTTGGTAGTGGGTAAGAAGCATTTTGGTACCCACGTGTTTTTCCATGTAAGCTTGTCATTTTTCCACTTCGATTTTGGTTTCATCTTGGCTTTGACCTTTGCCCTTTCATCTTCATTAGGTTCTTCTTTCGCATTTTCCTTTTCATCATTTATGGCTTGTCCATCGAATCTCAGGGTAATTTCACCTGAACTCACATCTATTCGTGCACGACAAGTAGCCATAAATGGTCTTCCAAGAATTAAGGATTCATGGGGATCATCTTCACCCATCTTACAAATAATAAAATCGACAGGCACAAGAAATTTCCCTATTCTTACTATAACATCTTCTGCTAAGGCTTCAAGATACCGTGTGGTTCCGTCAGCTAAACGTAGAGTCAGCCTCGTCGGTTTCAAACATGGTAAGTTCAATTTCTCAAAAAGATTTGAAGACATGACATTAATAGAAGCACCAAGATCAGCAAGAGCGTTTCTAGGTTCCAAATTCTGTATAGAACAAGGAATCAACAAAGCTCCAGGGTCACCCTTCTTTCTAGGGTAACCCTCAGTCAAACAAATCGAAGATTCTTGGCTTAAACAGGTAAGATTATCACAAATGTCATTCTGAAATAACTCACGGCATTCTTTGTTATTGAAAAATTTTCGGATAAAAGCATTAATTGTACCTTCTCGAGCCGTTTCTTTCTCTTTTGAACTTTTGATGTTGTCTTGTGGTAGCTCCTTTTCTTTCGGGCATTCTTCCAAAGTGGTTTTCTCCTTGTGTTCCTTCATTGATATGGTGCATGAACCGCTCGTATTCTTCAATTCGAGATTGGGACTACAAGAGGTAGTCTTGTTTCTTTGGTCATCTACCTTAAAGTGATATTTTCCACGGATGGCATCCATTGGATCACATTTCACATGTGTTTCTTCTTTTGCATCAATGGCGTTGACTCTCCCTTCCGGATTGTTTTCAGTGTTACTCGGGAGTTGTCAGTAGTGTCGATCTGACATCATCTTAAACATCTGAGAAATTTGATTCTCAATTGTCTTAAGTGTGGCTTTAGACTCTTGTCGAAGACTATAAATTTCTTGTCTAATCTCTTGAGTAATCTCTTGTTTCAGATTTGCCCGATCATTTTTGAGTTCCATGATCGTCCTTATAAGTCTTTCATCTACTTCACGGGTGTCATCCCTCTTTTGTTGAGTAAAGTCAAGTTGAGAGTTGTATTGTGGCCTGAACTAGGTCATTTGATTTCCATTTCCTTGGTTTTGATTGTACATCAGTCTGTTCTTGTCATTCTGTCCACATGCAAGCTTGTTTCCATAGTTGTATTGTCCTCGCGCTTGATATCCATCATTGTTGCTATTGTTCCAACCCTCTCCCTGTTTCCAATTGTTGTTTGATCTTTGGTTTTGTCCATAAGCATTGAAGTTGGAGTTCCTTTGGTAATCTACCGCCTCAACTTGTTTAGATGCGGACGGAGAAGTGCAAATATTGGTGTCATGAGGTCCTCCACAGAAATTACAATAAAGTGCTCATGCCATGCAAGGCTTGGGCTTTCCTTCCATTTTTTCTACCATAGCTTGTAGCTTTTTGATTTCGTGATTCATTGCTTCTATTTTGGCCTCACTCGCCACTCGATTATCAACTTCATAAATTCCTCCATGATCTCCTCTTCGGTCATACCAACAGGATGTGTTTTTAGATATTCTCTCGATCAAATCTTCAGCTTCTTGCAAAGCTAGGGAGACAAAGGCACCACTGGAGGATGAGTCAAGCAACATTTTTCCTTCATCTGTTAACCCTCCATAGAATGAGCTAATCATGTCCCATGGGTGCATCAGATCTTGTGGGCATTGCCTTTTAAGAACTTTGAATCTTCGCCAACCCTCTCCCAAACTTTCAAGTCTTCCTTGTTTGAATTCTTGTATCAGCCTTCTAATCCTCATAGTTTTTGTAATGGGAAAGAACTCGTTCATGAATTCACGATGCAACTGTTGCCACGTTCTGAAATGATTGTCGTCTTCGCTTTCCAACCATCGTGCTGCCTCTCCTATAACTGAAAATGGGAATAATTTGAGTCGTACTATCTCCTCGCTAACGCCTTCTTGTCTGTACATCCCACATGCTCGTATAAACCTTGTAATGTGTGCGTTGGGATCTTCAGATGGTAATCCCGAATATTGATTGTTCTGAACCAGTGTGAGAATAGTTGGATGCACGTGAAAGTTGACATTCTCCATTGGAGGTACATAGATCGAGTTGTGCATGTTAAAATCCGGAGTCATGTAATCTGCAATTGATCTTTGTGGTTCTTGAGGATTTCCATAATATTCTTCTTCACGAATGTTTTCTTGATTGTTTGCTCTGTTAGCTTGTGGTTCTTCAATGATTAGTTCTTCATGGTTAATCGGTACTTGTGGATTAATTGGAACTGGGGGTGGATTTGGTACAGTTGTGCCTCTTCCTTGTGGATTTCTTGTTGTGCTTGATGAAGCCATTAGTGATCCTTGGGTATTTTTCCTTCTAGTTGCTCTATTAATTTTAGGAATGTAGGGTAGTTGTAACACCCCGGCTCGGCTATACCGTACATCCGGAGTAGTTACCGCCACACCTAGACTGAACTCAATCAAATCCAGATAGACTTCACTCTAGATGCACAGGCTAACGACAAGGAACTGTTTCATAGCGTCATTACCCATCATAATTTCAAAATATATATATATATATAGCATCAGCAAAAGAGTAGCTATACTAGCTACTAATATGTACAAGGGTTTCTTACAGCCCATTAGATCAAGAGTTTGGTTATGCCCGACCTTACTAGCCATCTTGGAACTACCATGGCTACAAAAGGTATGTACACAAAAAGGTCAACTCGGACTTCTCCCCTGATTCACAACCTACTCTAGTGAGCGGTACACCGGGCCAGTATACGTGCCCCAGACAAGGTGCCACTCGCCCTCGAACCAGGTAATGTGATCCAGAAAGTTACAAGTGCTGTTGACCATCATCCACTCCTCAAGATAATCTGGAGGACTAGGGTCCCACGGATAGGGGTAGTGAACGACAAACTCAAGGGGATCACTCTCTGCTAAGACCTCTATGGGATAATACCCATAACTCGCCTGGATGACATCCATATGGCACAACGGATTAAAGGGGGCAAGAGACCAAACAGGTACCACTGGGGGAACAGGAGTAGGAACGGGGTCAGGAGTACAAGCCGGAACTCGGGGATCAAGAGCGTAGCCGGGAGCAAACAGATCATCACCCGATAAGTACTGTACATAGTCGTCATAGTCTAAGATAGGGAACATGAACTCTGAAAAGTCATCAGAGTTCCCGGGGCTGCACGAGCCCACGCTAGACTCCATCTGATAAAGGACACAATGAAGTGTAGTTAGCACGACGGCTAAGCAAGGAAATCCATTGTCACTCAAAAGTAAACAAAGGTTTCGAAAATGTATTAATAATTTGAAAGCTGTAAGCTTTACCCATAAGTTGAAAATCTACCTGCAACCAGATTATCAACAAAAGAANTCCAACCATCGTGCTGCCTCTCCTATAACTGAAAATGGGAATAATTTGAGTCGTACTATCTCCTCGCTAACGCCTTCTTGTCTGTACATCCCACATGCTCGTATAAACCTTGTAATGTGTGCGTTGGGATCTTCAGATGGTAATCCCGAATATTGATTGTTCTGAACCAGTGTGAGAATAGTTGGATGCACGTGAAAGTTGACATTCTCCATTGGAGGTACATAGATCGAGTTGTGCATGTTAAAATCCGGAGTCATGTAATCTGCAATTGATCTTTGTGGTTCTTGAGGATTTCCATAATATTCTTCTTCACGAATGTTTTCTTGATTGTTTGCTCTGTTAGCTTGTGGTTCTTCAATGATTAGTTCTTCATGGTTAATCGGTACTTGTGGATTAATTGGAACTGGGGGTGGATTTGGTACAGTTGTGCCTCTTCCTTGTGGATTTCTTGTTGTGCTTGATGAAGCCATTAGTGATCCTTGGGTATTTTTCCTTCTAGTTGCTCTATTAATTTTAGGAATGTAGGGTAGTTGTAACACCCCGGCTCGGCTATACCGTACATCCGGAGTAGTTACCGCCACACCTAGACTGAACTCAATCAAATCCAGATAGACTTCACTCTAGATGCACAGGCTAACGACAAGGAACTGTTTCATAGCGTCATTACCCATCATAATTTCAAAATATATATATATATATAGCATCAGCAAAAGAGTAGCTATACTAGCTACTAATATGTACAAGGGTTTCTTACAGCCCATTAGATCAAGAGTTTGGTTATGCCCGACCTTACTAGCCATCTTGGAACTACCATGGCTACAAAAGGTATGTACACAAAAAGGTCAACTCGGACTTCTCCCCTGATTCACAACCTACTCTAGTGAGCGGTACACCGGGCCAGTATACGTGCCCCAGACAAGGTGCCACTCGCCCTCGAACCAGGTAATGTGATCCAGAAAGTTACAAGTGCTGTTGACCATCATCCACTCCTCAAGATAATCTGGAGGACTAGGGTCCCACGGATAGGGGTAGTGAACGACAAACTCAAGGGGATCACTCTCTGCTAAGACCTCTATGGGATAATACCCATAACTCGCCTGGATGACATCCATATGGCACAACGGATTAAAGGGGGCAAGAGACCAAACAGGTACCACTGGGGGAACAGGAGTAGGAACGGGGTCAGGAGTACAAGCCGGAACTCGGGGATCAAGAGCGTAGCCGGGAGCAAACAGATCATCACCCGATAAGTACTGTACATAGTCGTCATAGTCTAAGATAGGGAACATGAACTCTGAAAAGTCATCAGAGTTCCCGGGGCTGCACGAGCCCACGCTAGACTCCATCTGATAAAGGACACAATGAAGTGTAGTTAGCACGACGGCTAAGCAAGGAAATCCATTGTCACTCAAAAGTAAACAAAGGTTTCGAAAATGTATTAATAATTTGAAAGCTGTAAGCTTTACCCATAAGTTGAAAATCTACCTGCAACCAGCTGTAAGCTTTACCCATAAGTTGAAAATCTACCTGCAACCAGATTATCAACAAAAGAAAGTATAGTAGAGTATATGAGTTGAATCAACATATAATAAGAAAGTATAGTAGAGTATATGAGTTGAATCAACATATAATACTTTCATTTCCGGGAATTATCATCCTTTTTAACTCAAAAGAGAGAGAGTTCAACAGCAAACTTCAATGCTCCAATTTCGTAGTTAGAATTCACTTAGTTTCCCTCTGGATAAGCGTGAGGCCTTTTTGGAGTGTTCTCAACAACCTCGGGCCACGGCATTCATGCCTCTCGCAGGTCAATCATCTCAACAACCTCGGGCCGCGGCACACAAGCCTCCCGCAGGTCAAACATCTCAACAACCTCGGGCCACGGCACACAAGCCTCCCGCAGGTCAAATATCTCAACAACCTCGGGCCACGGCACACAAGCCTCCCGCAGGTCAAACATCTCAACAACCTCGGCCCACGGCACACAAGCCTCCCGCAGGTCAAATATCTCAAACAACCGCTGGGCTATGGCAATTACGCCCTCCCGTGGGTTAATCAAGTCCTTCGCAACTCATCTAGAAACCAAGGTTTTCAAAACATTATTTCTTTCTTGGATTTAATTAGTATTTTCACATATCGTCTCAAAACGATTATTCTTATCCAAATATGTTTCCAAAATATTCATATTTGTCAATGACTTTTCAACATAAATTTCCCAAGTGACAAGGGTTACACTTGTTTCATAAAAACATGATTTTTCTCCAGATTGATGTACATAATTTACAAAATAATATTTGAACTTTCAAAAGTTGAACTCGGTTGCCCGTAGGCCTTTCAAACATCATAACATTCAGGAGCAAAAGTCTCGGAAGAAAGTTCGGTCAAAAACAGCTCCGCGCTGCGCAGACGCGCGGATGTCCGCACCGCCGGACGCATGGCGAACGCGCACGTCCGGGCCGCGTCTAGCCGTTCGGCCGTGAGCTCGCGTACTGGACGCCGATGGACGCGCAGTGGACGCGCGTCCATGGCCGCGTCTGTCCGAATCTGCCAACTTCGGGCAGCAAAAACCGCGTTGTAACGCCTCGATTTTCCACTATTTTCACAAGTATAAGCCTATATGGACATAAATACAACATATACATGCATAAATTAGCTATGAACATGTATACAAAAATTACCAAAAATTCAAAGTGTAGTTTCTTGGGCCAACTAAGGGATCCACAAATCTAACACATAATTTTCACATAAAATTCCTAGTCTCATATTTCACTAGCATTTGTCCATTTTCAAGTGACTAAACCGACTTAAGGGATTCCTTACCTGTCAAGTAGTTTTTAATACCGTAGACAAAGTTGTGATCTTCTTCTCCAAACATTCACCGAAGATCCTAAATAATAATCACCATAACAACAATATTTTCATGAATCATTAGCTTAGAATTAAGTTCTAGGAAGGACTCTAGGCATTTTTACCGAATAAAATCAAAGTTTTACCTATTATGGAAGCACTTGTGTAGGAAAATGGCTATGGAGTTCTTGGATCTCAAAGAGGAAGATGATATTTTCCTTCTCTCCTTTTCCTTCTCTTAATTTTCGAAAATGGGGTGGGAGATGGTAACTTGGATCATAAGTTAGCTAGCATGGTTATCCCATACTCATCCTAATTAATTTAATTAAAAATTACCACATGGTAAATAAGGGTGCCACTTGTCACAACCCCATGGTGTGTCATGAAGAGTAAGTCTTCCTTGCCAGTTAGGGATTAAATCAGATAAAAGTTCGGAGGAATATAACTTAATTCGGGAAAATTTCGATACCCAAATTATTCTAAAAATAATCCCGTCATTATCCACTAAAATCGGACAATTGTCCGGTATCTCGCGAAATGGTACGGAGGTTCGTAATAAATTTCACTCATACCGTTCGTCTAATTTCCACTGAACTGAGTAGGAACTACACGCTTAACCGTATCATGCTTAATAATCCATTTCCTAGGGAAATTTGAACTGTATACACATCCTTAAAAATTTTTCGGTTCGTGACCGGTACGTAGGATCGTAACTTATTATTAACTACTCTTACTTAAAAAAAATCTTTCTGAAGTACCGAGAGATCATCTCATAAATGTAATAGCCTAAAAAAAATATTTTTCGAACCCTAAACTTATTGGAGTAGACGAAGGGTTACAGTCTTCCCCCCTTAAAGTAGTTTCGTCCCCGAAACTTCCTTCTTGCCATCCATGGGTACAAAGTAGATTACTACGCTCCTTCGTTTACACATAACGAATTCTTAGTATGCCTAATCTTACCACACAATTTGTTTAGGCACATAATAAGCAGATCGATTCTACGCACCTGAGTTAAACAACTCCGGATAACGTCCTATCATAACGCTTTCCAATTCCCACGTAGCTTCCTCTGGACTGTGATTCGACCATTGGACTTTGATCATTTTGACTGATTTCCTCCTTGTATCTCGGGTTTTTGAGTCCAAGATTCGAATTGGTCTTTCTTCGTACGCTAACGAATCATCCATCTCCAACTCCTCCGGCTCCAATACATGGGATGCATCAGGTACAAAGCGCTTAAGTTGAGAAACATGAAATATGTTGTGTACTTTATCAAGCTCAATCGGCAGAGCCAGTCGGTAAGCTAAATTTCCTATCCTTTCCAAAATTTCATAAGGTCCTATATAACGAGGACTCAACTTTCCTTTCTTCCCAAACCTTCTGACTCCTTTAGTGGGTGAGACTTTCAGTAATACCTTCTCCCCAACTTGATATTCGGTGAATTGTCGCTTCAAATCGGCATACGACTTTTGTCGATCCTGCGCGACTTTCATCATCTCTCGAATCACCTTGATTGCCTCAGTAGTCTCCTGTAGGTACTGAGGTCCAAGTATAACGACATCGCTCTTGTCGCTCCAGCACAGAGGACTTCGACACTTCCGCCCATATAGTGCCTCATAAAGGGCCATTCCTATACTCGCATGGTGGCTGTTGTTATAGGAAAATTCTATTAGATCCAAATGCTCGTCCCATGAACCCTGGAAATCGAGCACACAACCTCTGAGCATATCTTCCAACGTTTGTATTGTTCGCTCCGTTTGGCCATCGGTGGCAGGGTGAAAAGCTGTACTCAATTTGAGTTGAGTGCCCATTGCCATTTGCAACGCTTCCCAAAAACGTGACAGAAATCGTGAGTCTCTGTCCGAAACGATATCTTGCGCAACTCCGTGATATTTAACCACGTGTTTAACATAGGCTCTCACCAACTTTTCCATCGACCATGTTTTGTTCATTGGAATGAATCTCGCTGTTTTGGTCAGTCGATCGACAACGACCCACACTTGAATGTTTCCAGACTTGGTTCTAGGCAATCCTCCCACGAAATCCATAGAGATTGAGCCCCATTTCCACTGCGGAATCTCTAATGGTTGCAATAATCCCTTTGGTTTGCATCTTTCCGCCTTGACCTTTTGACAGTTTAAGCATCTAGCCACAAATTCAGCTATATCCCTCTTCATGCCCGACCACCAGAAGTTTTGTTTCAAATCCTTATACAATTTATCCCCACCAGGATGAACTGAATAGGGTGTGTAATGACCTTCTTTCATTAATTGCTCCATTATCTTCTTACATCCTTTTGGTATTATCCACCTACCTTATCTTCTTACATTCAAATGGACCATGTTTTCCATCAACCATCTTCTCCTTGATGCTCTCTACCCAATTGTCATCTTCTTGTGCCTATTTGATTTCCTCAAACAGGGTTGGAGTGGCCGACATGTAATAAAATTTCATTTCTTGTTCCACTTGATCGCACATCTTTATTTCCAGATTGAGTCCTTGAAAATCCTTGCATAACTGCTCGGGTAATATCCAAAGAACATGGTTTGTTTTCCGACTCAAGGCATCAGCTACTTTGTTTGCTTTACCCTCGTGGTATTGAATTTCCAAGTCATAATCTTTAATCAACTCCAACCATCTTCTTTGACTTAAATTGAGATCCCTCTGAGTAAAGATATACTTTAAACTCTTGTGGTCCGTATAAATTTTGCATGAGACTCCATAGAGGTAATGTCGCCAAATCTTGAGAGCGAATACCACGACTGCTAGTTCTAAGTCATGCGTCGGCTAATTAGCTTCATGAGGTTTTAACTGTCGAGAAGCATACGCTATTACCCTTCCATCTTGCATCAGGACGCATCCTAGTCCTTTGTGAGACGCATCAGTGTACAACTCATAACCTTCCGTTCCAATAGGTAGAGTTAACACTGGAGCAGTTGTCAACCTCTTCTTAAGTTCCTAGAATGCCTGCTCGCATTCTTCGCTCCAACTATACTTGGTCGTCTTTTTGAGCAAGTTCGTCAGTGGTCTCGCTATCTTCGAGAAGTCCTGAACAAACCTTCGGTAATAACCCGCCAAACCTAAGAAACTGCAGATTTCTGTAACTGATTTGGGCACTTCCCATTCAATTACAGCTCGTATCTTGGCTGGATCTACCGCTATTCCTTCCTTGGTGATTACGTGTCCAAGAAATGCGACTTCTCTCTTCCAAAATTCGCATTTTGAAAGCTTTGCGAAAAGTTTCTTTTCCCTTAGTGTTTGTAACACTGTCCTGAGATGTTCCTCATGTTCCTCCGGCGTCTTAGAGTAGACCAAGATGTCATCTATGAAGGCGACAACGAATTTATCTAGATACGGAAGGAAAATTCGGTTCATCAAATCCATAAAGGTTCCTGGGGCGTTAGTCACTCCAAATGGCATGACCGTGAATTCATAGTGCCCGTATCTCGTCCGAAATGCTGTTTTAGGCACATCCTCCTTCGCTACTCTTACTTGGTGATACCCTGACCGTAAGTCAATCTTCGAGAATACGCCCGCTCCTTTCAACTGATCAAATAGATCATCGATCCTGGGCAATGGGTACTTGTTCTTTACTATGACTCGATTAAGTTCCCTATAATCGATGCACAGTCTAAGGCTCCCATCCTTCTTCTTAACGAACAGTACCGGTGCGCCCCAAGGCGATACGCTTGGCCTAATAAATCCCTTCTCCAATAATTCCGCCAATTGTGCCTTCAGCTCCTCCATCTCTTTAGGTGTCATTCGATAAGGCGCTTTCGAGATAGGTGAAGTGCCTGGTACGAGGTCGATGGTGAATTCCACTTCCCTTTCCGGCGGCATTTCCGTGAGATCGTCAGGGAATACGTCAGGAAATTTGCGTACAATTGGAATTCGATCAATCTCAAGTTCTTCTACTTTGGCATCTTGCACCAAACAGAGATACACTTCACATCCCTGGTGTACGAATTTATTCAATTTCTGCGTCGTCAACAACCTTGACTCGGGTTGCTTGCCAATTCCTCGGTAGGATATTCTCCTTCCCTTTGGCCCTCGCAGGACAATCTTTCGCTCATTACACATGATCTGAGCTTTATACTTATCCAACCAATCCATCCCGAGTACTACATCGATGCCCTCAAGTTCAAAACGAACGAGGGTTCCGTGACAGTTAAATCCCGCTATTTCTATAGCAACATTGTCATAACTATCTTTACAGGCTACTACTACTCCCGATGCCGTTGTGACATTTAAATCTAATCTAGCAGTAGGCCTTAACTTTAGTTTATCAGCGAACGCAGATGATATAAATGAATTGGTAGCCCCCGTTTCAAATAGGACTAATCCAAGCACTGAGTTTATGGGCAATGTACCAGTTACAGCGTCGCTAGCCTGAGCCTGAGCGCTATTGACGACGTAAATCCTGCCTTGCTTCTCCCCGCTGCTTTCTCCCATCACTTGCTTCCCTTTGTGGTTGGAACCAAGCGTGACGTTTGTTGGTCTTCCCAAATTCACAGACTGGGAGTTGGTCCTTCTATCTTCTGCCCCTGCGGGCCTCTGGCCGGTATTCCCATTGAATCTTCTTCCTTGATTTACACTCTGTAGAGGTTTTTGGGGACTGTCTACCTGACTTTGGCACTGAAAGGACTTGTGCCCAAGGAGACCACACTTGAAGCACCGAATGTTTTTACTCCTGAATGTTATGATGTTTGGAAGGCCTACGGGCAACCAAGTCAATTTTTGAAAGTTCAAATATTATTTTGTAAATTATGTTCATCAATTTGGAGAAAAACCGTGTTTTTAAGAAACAAGCGTGACCCTTATCACTTGGGAATTTTATGGCGAAAAATCATTTGACAAAAATGAGTATTTTGGAAACATATTTGGATGAGAATAATTGTTTTGTGACATCATGTGAAAAATACTAATTAAACTCAAGGAAAGAAAGAATGTTTTGAAAACCTTAGTTTCTGGATAATGTTGTTGAGACGTACGACTTGCGGGAGGCTTGTGAGCCGGGGCCCGGAAGTTATTGAGATGTTTGACTTTGCGGGAGGCTTGTGAGCCGTGGCCCGGAAGTTATTGAGATGTTTGACTTTACGGGAGGCTTGTGAGCCGTGGCCCGGATGTTATTGAGATGTTTGACTTTGCGGGAGGCTTGTGAGCCGGGGCCCGGAAGTTGTTGAAATGTTTGACCTGCGGGAGGCATGAGTGCCGCGGCCCGAGGTTCTTGAAGATATTCCGAGAATACCATACACTTATCCAGGGGGGAACTAAGTAAATTTTACTAACTATGAAAACATAGTTACTCCGTAACTATGTCGTAGAATAAAATGTCATGAGTCTTGGACAGTAAAGTGTGTGTGTTGTGAACTCTCTATTTTGAGTTAAATGATGGAAATTCTCGGAAATGAAAGTATTATATGCTGATGCAACCCGTATACTCTACTATACTTTCTTTTGTTGATAATCTGGTTGCAGGTAGATTTTCAACTTATGGGTAAAGCTACAGTTTTCTGAGAATTATGTTTTTCGAAACCTTTGTTTACTTTTGAGTGACAATGGATTTCCTTACTTAGCCGTCGCGGTAACTACACTTCGATGTGTTTACAGATGTTGTCTAGTGTGGGCTCCTGAAGCCCGATGAGCTCTGAATAGGATGGAAGTCGAGGTTGAGGACTACTCTATCCTAGAATAGACACTCTGGAAGAATTATTTCCATATGTACATATTTGGATGTTGATATGGTTATTTGAGGTTGTAAGTTTAGCCTTAGCGTTTGGGTATAGGAGAGATACCTAAGCGTGGCGGTAACACCCAGTTTTCTGCTGGTTAGATGCTTCCGCAATGTATTGTATCATTAGGGATTTTGTAATAAATCCAAGAGGTGAAAATTGGGGTGTTACAAAACTCCTCACATTTAATCCCTTTAAGACGTTCAGTGTAGAATTGTTCCCTCAATTCCACCTTGCTGAGCTAGCATAAACTCAGCCATTCGCTCCATTGCTTGAGCCATACGATCTGTTGCAAAGGTATTATCGCCATTACCCGCAGGCGCATTTCGTCTCGGCGGCATTTTCGCTGGACGATAATTCCAAATTAATACCTGAGGTATAAAAATTCTTAAGGGATTAGCTAGTTAGGCAGTCAGTATAACACCTACTCAAGTCTTATATGTCATTCCCTAACATTCACCTTATCATACCCTCTAAGCAAGGGTTTCAAACATAGCGTAATGATAATTAATGCATTACGCTAGCAAGCTCACTCACAATAACCTTAAGCAATCACATGCAGGCAATCACAAGTATTGATCATACTATTCAACAACCAGAATCGTGAAATTCTGTAGAGTAGAAGTGAAGTACTCCCTTCTTACGCTACCTGGCTTCCGTCCCCGCTCTGCTCCACGGCTTATACTCATCAGGCTGTAACAACGACTTAGGTCGGTCTTAACGAACCTAAGCTGACTTCGAGACTTGGGTAACTCGAAACTAGGGCTGACTCGAAAAGAGAGCTGACTTAGGGTTCCGACTCGAAACGGGCTCTGATACCAACTTGTAACACCCCGGCTCGGCTATACCGTACATCCGGAGTAGTTACCGCCACACCTAGACTGAACCCAATCAAATCCAGATAGAGTTCACTCTAGATGCACAGGCTAAAGACAAGGAACTGTTTCATAGCGTGATTACCCATCATAATTTCAAAAAATATATATATAGCATCAGCAAAAGAGTAGCTATACTAGCTACTAATATGTACAAGGGTTTCTTACAGCCCATTAGATCAAGAGTTTGGCTATGCCCGTTACTAGCCATCTTAGGACTACCATGGCTACAAAAGATATGTACACAAAAAGGTCAGCTCGGACTTCTCCCCTGATTCACAACCTACTCTAGTGAGCGGTACACCGGGCCAGTATACGTGCCCCAGACAAGGTGCCACTCGCCCTCGAACCAAGTAATGTGATCCAGAAAGTTACAAGTGCTGTTGACCATCATCCACTCCTCAAGATAATCCGGAGGACTAGGGTCCCACGGATAGGGGTAGTGAACGACAAACTCAAGGGGATCACTCTCTGCTAAGACCTCTATGGGATAATACCCATAACTCGCCTGGATGACATCCATATAGCACAACGGATTAACGGGGGCAGGAGACCAAACAGGTACCACTCGGGGAACAGGAGTAGGAACGGGGTCAGGAGTACAAGCCAGAACTGGGGATCAGGAGCGTAGCCGGGAGCAAACAGATCATCACCCGATAAGTACTGTACATAGTCGTCATAGTCTAAGATAGGGAACATGAACTCTGATAAGTCATCAGAGTTCATGGGGCTGCACGAGCCCACGCTAGACTCCATCTGATAAAGGACACAATGAAGTGTAGTTAGCACGACGACTAAGTAAGGAAATCCATTGTCACTCAAAAGTAAACAAAGGTTTCGAAAATGTATTAATAATTTGAAAGCTGTTGTAACACCCCAATTTTCTTAACCAAATTTCCTTAATTTTTTTCTTTCATTCTTAATTGAAATTTTACTATTACAATAGCGGAAGCATTTACTAACCAAAAGAAAACGCGTGTTACCTCCACGCTCCGGTATCTTTCTTATACCCAAACGCTAAGGCTAATTCCAAACTTACAATAAATAATCCAAATTCAAACTTAATACATACAAATTTAAATACAATTACAATAATGAATAAATAATTGAACTCCTCAAAAAATAATAAATCTTCTCAAAAGAGTCTATTCTTAAATAGACTAAATTCCATCCTCAACTTGAATCCATCTCAATTCTTATCCATGTTCACCTGTAAAGTCATTTAATACAAAAACAGAGTGTAGACAAAATTAGCATAAGCTAAGTAAGAAACACTTCACCCCGTAAAATATAGGCTTGGATTTTATATTTTCAAAACTTGTATACTTTTATACTTTTCCAAAATACATATGTACGTATACTTTGTATAATATAATAATATTGTTTTTCTCAAACATTTTCCATTAAAATATATATATATATAAATGTGGAGAATATTTCAACTCAAAATTTGTATATATACAAGGAGAATAGATACTCATATCAGAAATCCACGGTTAGAAACTGAACTACCACCTATGTGTACACCCCCGTGGGATTCCAAGCCCTCCAGGTAGTATATGATCCAAGTAGCTACTCTTGCGACCTCACCCTTATAAAATTTGGAAACTGGATCATAACCTTTGTGTACACACCCATCGGATTCCAAGCCTCCGGATAGTGAATAGCCCCAAGTGAACAATTTCTTTATTGAACACCTCCCAAATTTTGTGGTTTCATCAAATTGTATTTTCTTTTTAGTTATACATTTTTTTCAAAAATATATAATTTTCCAATATGGGTAATTTTCTCAACATAATCATTTATGCAATTTATGGATCATTTCTCATATCATAATACTCCCATGAATAATTTCTTAATACAATCAATTTTCTCCAAAAATAAATTCTCCACAATAATCCATGAAATAGTAATTTAATTTCACCATATAAATATATTACACCAAAAATTCCAAGCCAAGTAATTACACAACACACGGACTCGGCACATCGAGTCCCATTCTCGATATCTCGAGAATTACCACTCACAACGTGACCATTTATCGATAAATGTACTTGTGTTCACATAACATATAATATCACATATATAATATCAACACATACAATATTCGGGGAAAATAATAGTTTTGGTGAACATAAAATCTTACCTAAAAACCAAAATCTCAAGCGAAAATCACATGAAATTTGCTCCCCGAATTCTTCCCTTCTCCCTTTCCTTTCTTTTTCTTTTCTTTCACACCTGCTAGCTATTGCCGAATCCTCCCCCTTTTATTTCTTTGACCATTCTTCTTTCTTTTGATTTTATTCACACAAATCAACAAAAATCCCCCCAATTTGTTTTCTTCTCCTCAATACTCATCGCAGACACACATAAATATATATACACTTCACAACATAACTTCTCACCCAAAATTTATTGCCAATCAATTTTCCTAAAATTTTGGCCTTCCTTTCTCAATAGTCAAAGATTTCACAAATCATTATTTTATTATTCATCAATCATATCCTCATTATTATAATTACTAATATTTTCGCCCGTGCGTTGCACGGAATGGATTTGTTATAATATTTTAAGAATATTTGGATCGATATACAATTATATAAATTGTAATTAACATCGAATATTATATAGCGCAATTAATAAAATTGGTTGGATTTATTATGTTTTCTGATGTTTTCCTAGCTTGATTTAGAGCAAATAATTGTCCAACATCCGTGCGATGACATCAAATATTATATAGCGCAATTTATTTTTATTATATATTTAGATATTAAAAATAAAGATGAAATTATAAAAAAAATTCTAATATTGAACGTATACATTATTTGATTATAAGATTAGTGCAAAAGTATTAATTATATATGACTTGTTTGTTTACAATTATCATAAAATATCGATATGTAATTATATTATTACTAAAATAAATATGAGAAAAATGGAAAATAATTTAATTATATTATATTATGTAATATGACCAATGTTTAGCTTAATTACCATAATAATTATTAGACAATTATTATTAATCAATTACACTAATATATGTGCAATTATACTTTTATACCTTAAGTATATTCATTTTCATCATATCACATTTAGTTTTTCTTCCTCCTCCATNTAACTTAGAGTTTTCAAAAGGATGGTGTAATTATTTTTTTAAGTTTTTAAATAATTTTCAGTCAATTTTCATTTAATTAGTAATATCCTTTTACTTTTCCAATTTGTATAATTTCCGTTTCCTTTTCTATTAGAATCTTTTTATATTTTCAATCAATTAGTAAAATCTGTTTTCTTTTCCATTTTATCTTTACTATTGTTTGGGCGGGAATTTTACAAAGGATGATTTTATTTTTATTAATAGTAGTATAGATATAGAAGTATAGATAAGTATTCGAAATATTATTATTTGTGTAAATAATAATTAGTAAATTATTTTTTCTTATAAAACTACTCATAGTTTTCAAGGGATTTTCTTATATATTTATTACCATATATTACCAATTAATAGATATTAGTTCATTTCCATTTTACATTTTCTTACTAAATTAACTTTATTAATTATTTGACTAATAAAATATTTAATTAATTGACTACAAAAGTTTGGGGGGTGGGAGCGGGGGGGGGGGGAATAAAATAGGAGTATTTTACTTTTNGGGGGGGGGGGGGGGGGGGGGGGGGAATAAAATAGGAGTATTTTACTTTTATTTTTTTTTTTGAGTACTACTGGCTCTGTTACAATGTAGTATCTATTCATAGCTACTTTCTCAATGCAGTATCTATATTTTACTTTTATATATAGTATAGATTAAATATTTTTAATTATAAATAAAATTTTTGTCCAAATGGTCGATAGGATATTATAAAAATATAGAAAGTAAAGTAATTAAGGTAATAAAACTATTATCATTATTGTTATTATTATAATTATTATTATTATTATTATTATTATTATTATTATTATTATTATTGTTATTATTAAAGGAAATGACGGGAATGATGTGTAATAGTTTAGGCTATATAAGGTATGACTAAATAGAATAGAAATTTTATTCTATAATTATTCTATATATGACTATTAAACTGTAACATTGTTAAAAGTTTACCATTATGCATATAGTGGACAATTGGAGAGTAAAATCATTATTTGACCATAATTTTGCAAATAAAGTTTGCAATATTTTTGTTTATAAATAGCATTATAACCATTAAACATAAACACGTAGTAAAGTAATAATTATTTAAGAGAAAATTAATTTATAATTATTTGTTAATACATCTAATTTAAATTTTAATTGTAAATTATTCATATTATTATGCAAATGTTATTTTATATACATTAATCATATGATTAATTTTTATTAGATGTTATTTTTATTTTTATTTACTATTTTTTATCATATTATGAAAATATATATGGTTAGTCAAAAAAATCAATGATTTTTACTAAATTAATTATGAGTTTAGTTTTACAGAAATATCCCTAAATTTTGGGGAAAAACTTGGTTAAGTACTTCTATTATATATATATATATATATATATATATATATATATATATATATATATATATATGTATGTATATATATATATATATGTATGTATATATATATATATGTATGTACATATACATATATATATACATATACATATATATATGTATATGTATATATACATATGTACATATACATATACATATGTACATATACATATACATATATATATGTATATGTATATATATATATATGGTCATGTTCAGGTGTGGTCGTGCCTTCCCGTGCGGCCGTGCGGTTTACACTACTCAATGTTAAGAAATGTACCACTCAATACTAAGAAATGCACCACATAAATAACATTGAGTGGTGCATTTCATATTAAGAAATGCATTTCCACTGTGGTGCATTTCTTAACATTGAGTGGTGTAAACCGCACGGCCGCACGGGGAGGCGCGGCCACATTTGAATAGAAATCTATATATATATATATATATATATATATATATATATATATATATATGTGTGTGTGTGTGTGTGTGTGTGTGTGTGTGTATGTATAATTGGTTAATTATGTTTTCTTTTCCATTTTTTCTTTTTTTATTGTTAATATTATTAGTATTAATCAGTAAATTATGGACCCTTTTTTATTTCCTTTTCTATTGTTTCCTCAATAAATTTTCATTTTCTATTGTTTGGACAGAAGTGGTTGGACGGGAAAACACGTAATGGAAATTTTGTTAGGATTTTCCTTTTTATTAGTAACCTTATTATTATTAATCTGTTTCCTGGTAATTTAATTTTGTTATGTTTTCTATTTTTTCTCATAAGTTAATTTTGTTTCCTTTTTCATTTTTCATTTTTACTTCTAACATTATTAATATTAATCATTGAATTATGGATCGTTTTTTATATTCCTTTTCTATTGTTTGCTAAATATTTTTTTTAAATTGTTTGGTCTGAAGTGTTTGGGCGTGTACTTCAATTTTCAGGGGAAAAGGATGCAAAAGTTCTTGTTTTGCATTTATAATTCCGGTAATTCCTCAAACTTCAATTCAATCGATGCATATGTTTATATTTTTTGTTTTTTGTTGGTTTGTTTTTGTTTTTGTTTTTCTTTGAATAGTAAAAACAATAACTTGAATGCTAAGTCATTTCTCCACCATTTCAATCAATTAGGGATCTTTTTTTTTTATTATTTATAGCCAATTAGTGATTTTCGTTTCCTTTTTCATTTTCTATCAATTAGGTGTCAATTAAGGCACAAATATGCATAGGAGTTATATTATTCTTATTATTATTATTATTATTATTATATATTATATATAATATGATTGACATTCGTAATATATTAGCATATATATAATATAATATGATTGACATTTGTAATTTTTGTATCTCAGCCAGAATTCGTAATTCGTGTATATTTTGATAGCATATATATAATATAGTATGATTGAAAATATTTGTTACGATTTAATGATACCCGTGCGATGCACGGACTAACAATTTGAAATATTTAGATTATTTTCATATATGAAAAGAAGATATTAGATTTATTCATTTATATAGTTTCGCTATTTAATAATTATGTTGATTTAATATGAAAAAGTTATGAATATAGATATTTGCAATTAAAATATGAATTGATATTTAAGATGGGTAATTAGTTAAAAGAAAACTTTTTAATTAAAATTTCAATACAAATTATTTAAAATTACAAATTATTAAAAACTTCTTGGTAAATTATATTATTAGTTGAAGTACAATTTCTTCTAGAGTTACCGCAAATACAAATTTTGAGACCTTTGGGATGGTTAACTCTAGATGCAACAATATACAATTGAGTATCGACAAAAACTGGTTTACTCAATAACAATTTAACATGAGATCATATTTGCTACTTTGCCCTTGAATTTTATTAATAGACATTGCATATGAAAGCGTTAATTGAAATTGTCTTCCTTGTGATTTGAATGGCAATCTTATATATATATTTAAATAATAAAATTAGTGATGAAATTATAATCAATTCTAATATTTGAAAATATACATTTATTTGAAATTATAAGATTTATATATTCATGCATGTTGAAATTGATTAATTAAAAATTATATTAGGAAAAGTCTCAATTACCATAGTAAGATTGATATTATTTTAAGTAAAAAAAATATATACAATAATCAAATGAAAGAATCTCTATGTTTAATTACCATAGTAAGATTAAAGTGTTAAATACAGATTTATTTTTTTTTTGAAAATTTAAATACATGTTTGTAATTATGAATAATATGTGTGTGTTTAATTTCATTTAATCATAGACCTAATATGTGTATATTTAATTTTCCTTAATTATGTCCAAATATATGTATGTTTAATTTCATTTAATTATAGACAGAATATGTGTATATTTAATTTTCTATAATTATGTCCGAATATGTTTTTTTTTAATTTTCTTTAATTATTCTGTAATATGTGTACCATTAATTTCTTAATTGATTAGATAAAATCTATATAACGGAAAGTATAAAAAACAGTTTAATAAAAGTATAATGTGTGAATTAATTTCTTAATTACCATAATTATATTATTTTATTCAAAAGCAACCATTAGCATAATTTTATATGTGTAATAATATGTGAATTGAAATAATTTGCATAATTGTATGGACGTAATAATCTGTGAATTATTTGTAGGATATTACCAAATCAATATATCACTAAATGAATCAAAAACATTTTAAAAATCTAATTTATTCTTAGTTGTTGATTATTATAGTACTTGCATTTATTAAATTTTTATTTAAATTTACCAAATACCTCCTCTTATGCATACCAATTTATATCAATGGATAAAAATAATTAACACAATTAGCTATCATCTATCTATCACTAAATCAATCAACTATTAACTACTTAAGCCTATTTAAAGCATACTTAAGAAATGACAACGGTAAACTCTTGAACAATTCTTGGAAGACCTTGGGATCCTATGATCCAAAAAATTGTAACCTATCAATGGTGCTAAAGCACAATACATTTTAATCACTTCACTTTATGAGCTTGAAGCTCACGCCATTGACGCTATAAAGCAAAGCTTAAATTCTCTTCCCATCCACACAATCAACCCCTGCAATTCCCTACTTCAGTGCCATAGACAAAACCCCTTCTCAATCCATGCATGCGAAGGTGCAGAGAGGGGATGGAGGTTTGGTGGGGAATGGAGAAATCGGTGGGCTGTTGAAGAGATTCATGAATTTGGAGAATGCAGAGATAAAGGAGATGAGGAGAAGAGCAAAAGTGCTACAACAAATATATCACACATCTATGGAGAATGGTGGTTCTTCCTATGTAAATATTGATGCTTTTATATAAACAAAAAAACAACAGAACTTAAGAGAGATGAAAATTAGTGGTGGTGGCTGACTGGGTTTCTCCTTGTATTTATAGCCATAAAGAGAGAGAGGGAGGGCCGTACACAATTTAGCCCCCTAATTAGCAAAATTGATTAAGGGAAGATTAGGTAATTGTGTCACTAAATTTAAGGAAATAAATTTAATAGGAGGAGAATAAATTTTGAGATAGGAATTTTGGAATAATTTTTACAAATTATAATTATAATATATATATATATATATATATATATATATATATATATATATATTTTTATTTATTTATTTATATAGATAGATATATAGATATAGATAGATATAGATATGGATTTATCTCAATAAAATTATTGTTGACTTAACTAATAAATATTTAAAATTTGTAAATTACAAAAAAAAAAAAAACATTAATCTCATTTGATGAATACATAAAAAATGTACGTGTTCATTGTTTTATTTGGAGGTTAATTTCATTTTCAATAAATTAGGTTTCCTTTTTCATTTTCTGTCAATGAGGTGCAATTAAGGCAGAAATATGCATGGAAGTTATATTATTATTATTATTATTATTATTATTAATTAATTAATTAATTATCATATTACTAAAATGCCCCTAAGTTTGGGCGGGAAAATTTTAGAGGAGAATATTATTTTTATATATAGTATAGATATAGATTAATAATAAAACACTAATCATCATCATCCTAAAAATACAACTAAATCATTTTCTGTCAAAACATAATCACACCATTTTCTCTTCATCTCACGCCACCTTATTTATTTTCTTTCTTCAAAATAACTATAACACATAGGAGATCCGAACCTGAGACCTCATGTACAACACCAAAGCTCTAAACCAACAGACTACATCAACTCTTTATGTAATACTATTCACAATTTATATATATATAGAGAGAGATACGAATAACAGTATAATATGGCTTTGAAAATAAATTTATTATTGCCAAGATTAGAACCATAGAACTCTTAAATAATTTTTAAGGCTTTCCCCATCAAGCCAAATTAATCCTTGTAAAAATTTTGAAATACATTGTATACATAGATATATAGCCGAAAAATATTTTGCCAAAATTTCCAAAAATTCTTTTGGGCTACATAAAAGGTTAAAGTAATATAAATAATTTTGAAAATAATATTTTCTCAAGAAAAAATACTTACCAAATTTTCGAGGTGTCACAGCTGTAAGCTTTACCCATAAGTTGAAAATCTACCTGCAACCAGATTATCAACAAAAGAAAGTATAGTAGAGTATATGAGTTGAATCAACATATAATACTTTCATTTCCGGGAATTATCATCCTTTTTAACTCAAAAGAGAGAGAGTTCAACAACACAGTTCAGTGCTCAAATTTCGTGACCTTTTATTCTTCAGCATAGTTACGGAGTAACTAAATTTTCATAGTTAGAATTCACTTAGTTTCCCCCTGGATAAGCGTGAGGCCTTTTTGGAGTGTTCTCAACAACCTCGGGCCATGACATTCATGCCTCCCGCAGGTTAATCATCTCAACAACCTCGGGCCACGGCACACAAGCCTCCCGCAAGTCAAACATCTCAACAACCTCGGGCCACGGCACACAAACCTCCCGCAGGTCAAACATCTCAACAACCTCGGGCCACGGCACACAAGCCTCCCGCAGGTCAAATATCTCAAACAACCGCTGGGCTATGGCAATTAAGCCCTCCCGTGGGTTAATCAAGTCCTTCGCAACTCATCCAGAAACCAAGGTTTTCAAAACATTATTTCTTTCTTGGATTTAATTAGTATTTTCACATATCGTCTCAAAACGATTATTCTTATCCAAATATGTTTCCAAAATATCCATATTTGTCAATGACTTTTCAACATAAATTTCCCAAGTGACAAGGGTTACACTTGTTTCATAAAAACACGATTTTTCTCCAGATTGATGTACATAATTTACAAAATAATATTTGAACTTTCAAAAGTTGAACTCGGTTGCCCGTAGGCCTTTCAAACATCATAACATTCAGGAGCAAAAGTCTCGGAAGAAAGTTCGGTCGAAAACAGCTCCGCGCCGCGCAGACTCGCGGATGTCCGCACCACCGGACGCACTGCGGACGCGCGCGTCCGGGCCGCGTCCGTCCGAATCTGCCAACTTCGGGCAGCAAAAACCGCGTTGTAACGCCTCGATTTTCCACTATTTTCACAAGTATAAGCCTATATGGACATAAATACAACATATACATGCATAAATTAGCTATGAACATGTATACAAAAATTACCAAAAATTCAAAGTGTAGTTTCTTGAGCCAACTAAGAGATCCACAAATCTAACACATAATTTTCACATAAAATTCCTAGTCTCATATTTCACTAGCATTTGTCCATTTTCAAGTGACTAAACCGACTTAAGGGATTCCTTACCTCTCAATTAGTTTTTAATACCGTAGACAAAGTTGTGATCTTCTTCTCCAAACTTTCACCGAAGATCCTAAATAATAATCACCATAACAACAATATTTTCATGAATCCTTAGCTTAAAATTAAGTTCTAGGAAGGATTCTAGGCATTTTTACCGAATAAAACCAAAGTTTTACCTATTATGGAAGCACTTGTGTAGGAAAATGGCTATGGAGTTCTTGGATCTCAAAGAGGAAGATGATATTTTCCTTCTCTCCTTTTCCTTCTCTTAATTTTCGAAAATGGGGTGGGAGATGGTAACTTGGATCATAAGTTAGCTAGCATGCTTATCCCATACTCATCCTAATTAATTTAATTAAAAATTACCACATGGTAAATAAGGGTGCCACTTGTCACAACCCCATGGTGTGTCTTGAAGAGTAAGTCTTCCTTGCCAGTTAAGGATTAAATCAGATAAAAGTTCGGAGGAATATAACTTAATTCGGGAAAATTTCGATACCAAAATTATTCTAAAAATAATCCTGTCATTATCCACTAAAATCGGACAATTGTCCGGTATCTCGCGAAATATAGTGGTACGGAGGTTCGTAATAAATTTCACTCTTACCATTCGTCTAATTTCCACTGAACTGAGTAGGAAGTACACGCTTAATCGTATCATGCTTAATAATCCATTTCCTAGGAAAATTCGAACTGTATACACATCCTTAAAAATTTTTCGGTTCGTGACCGGTACGTAGGATCGTAACTTGTTATTAACTACTCTTACTTTTAAAAAAAATCCTTCTGAAGTACCGAGAGATCATCTCATAAATGTCATAGCCTAAAAAAAATATTTTTCGAACCCTAAACTTATCGGAATAGACGAGGGGTTACAGTAGTAAACCTTGATTTCCTTTTGCTCGAGTGTGCATTCACCTAGTAAAATTATCAATGAAACAAAAATTTCCACAATTGACTAGAAGTAGTCAATTGGGTTAGTAGCAAAGACAAGTAAAAATAAAACAAAATTAAGTGGAATGGATTAACATTACTCAAATCTAGCATTCATGCAATCAAAGTAAACAAAAACATATGACAACCTATTGCCCTCCCGGGCAACGGCGCCATTTTGAAGAAGCAGTATTGTGTAGGGGTTGATTCGTCAAAAGATATTTATATGTTAAAATGGAAAGTCTGTGACTCCCCGAGTGTCGGTCTCGAAGGAGGGACGTGGAGGTGTGTCAAACGTTCGGGAGTTTACTTGATTGAATCATGCATAAGATTCGAGTGTGGTGAAGGGTGATTTGTGAGTGAGAGTAGTTCATTTGGTTGGTTTGAGTACAAGAGAGTAGTAAAGTAAAAGTGATTTTGTGAATATGTAAAAGGGGTAGGGATTGGATAGTGTTCATGGATATTGCATAGTGGAGTGTCTAAGGTCATGGATTAGGATTGCTAGGATATTGTCTATTCAAGAGTGTGTTGTCTTAGTCCTTTTCCACCTTTGTGTACTAAGGCTTCTTTGACTTAGGAGTGCCTTCAAGCATCCAAAGTTCTAAGAGGAATTTTATCAAACACTTAAGCTACACACTATCCTACTATTCTTAAGAAGTCCATAGGAACTATGATTGTGTCAAGCTTAAAATCGTAACTCTAATCAAAGACATGAAAGAGTCAAGAGCTCAATCTCTCATCTAGATTGGCCAAATCCAAACAAGATCTCATCAAAACAACAATCAATAGACAAGAATAGATAATCCATCAACACAAACTCATAGATCCAAGATATAGAAATAAGATCATCACACAAGCAATATTCAATCACACAATCCAAATCCCTAGACTAAACTAGCTACTCATAATATGAAATGCAAGCAAAAGCTAATTTAATCCAAGAACAAGATAGTTAAAATTATAGAAATGAAATAGAGATCACCTAGAGAGAAGAAGATCTTCAATCCAAGCTTGTTGTCTTGCTACAATGGAGATTGATCTAATCTATAAAACTAAGAAAAATGGAGAAAGTTCTCCAAAGGAAAAACTAAGAAAAGGAAAACTAATTTTCTGGGAACCTTCTCTGAAAATTCATCAAAGGGGTTTAAATAGTCTCCGAAATGACAACCCTAGCTGAAATTCGCGCATCACCGTCTCCACGCCTCTCACACGCGTGTGAGCGTGCGTGGGAAGCTACTGGGAAGTTTTCACGCATGCTCACACGCGTGTGGCCCTCCAGTTTGGTCCTCCGGGGCTCCGCTCTTGCCTGGTTTGCTCTTTAAGCTCATCTTTTGGTCCTATTTGCTCTCGGGGCTCCTGTTTTACTTCTTTTAAGCTAAAAGTAGCTTATGTGCATCAGTTAGTGATTTTCAAGCATTTACGAACATTATTTACCAAGTAAGGATGCTATAGATGCGATAAAACACCCTAAAATGTGATTGAAATAAGGGTATCTCGGAGTCTTATCAGCTGCGGACAGTGCTAACAAGGAAGAACACGTTTACCAGGATTGAGTACAAGGATGATCCTACTATCTTTGCCTGGGAATTGATTAACGAACCTCGTTGCTTGACCAATCCTTCAGGTGATACCCTCCAAGTAAGTTTTTGTGTCTTTATCCCTGTTGCAACCTGAAGAGTTTTCAACACAGAAGATTTAAGCCTCTGAATTACATATTAGAGCACAGAGAGGCAAACTAATTCTTATATTCCTTTATCCTTAGTTGGATTTTATTAATCAAAAGTCATAGAATTGCAGGATTAGATAGAAAAAATGTCAACTTTTATAAAATCAATTGACAGGAATCATTTGCTAACTATGGGAAGATAGATCTTCTCATGACAAACTTTAAGTTTGGGAACAGAGAAGACACTGAACAAATTCTGACTCTGGAGATATTCAAGCTTCTGAAAATCACTGGGATATCTATACACAGCAATATGTCTCCAGAAGAATGCATTGCCTGGTGGAAAGATGGAGTAATTGATGGTGAGTTCGTGGGGGAAGCCTACAGGAACTACAGGCATCTAGACGTCACAGAAGAATACTTAAGCCTGGTAAATCCGAAAGACCCCATCAAGACACGAGAAGCCATTAACAAGAAAAGGAAAGCCAACAAGAAGTAAGCTCTCGTGGTCCAAACTCCATCTCATTTCAATGTATTGATATCTATGTTGTTCTTGGTCTTATTTCTTTCAATCTTGTCTACTAAACTCTACTTTGTAAACATTCCCTTCTTATAATCGTATATATCTTTTGCTGGGGGTGTTGCGTGAGTTATATTATTCATAGTTTAGTAGAGTATTTTGTCAAACTTACCATATGCGCTGAAAAATAAAATCCTTGTTAATTCTTTCTATCAAATCAGCCACATAGAGTAAGTATAAGTGTTGGCATCATCAAAAAGGGGGAAATTGTTAGGAACATCATGTAATAGGTTTTGATGATACCAACTGTTAAGTAGAAATCCCCAAGTCTCGATGCATAGGCAAAAACGCTGTAAGTTCGACAAGTAAACCAAGAGCGAAAATACAACCGAGTAACTTTGAGCTCAACTCGGAAAATATTTAAGCTTGAGGTAAATTTGTTTGAACATCTTAGAAGTCTCGTGTATTGTAATCATATAGACAGATCAGAAGAAGGCATGGGACAACACTGGAGGAATAAGGGTCTGCGAGACATCAACTAAGTCTCGAGACATAATCAGAGTTCGAGAGGTAGAACCTCTCGATACAGTTATCCAGTTCGAGACATAAACAGAGTTCGAGAGATAGACCTCTCGATATTTGAGTTCGAGACATCAAGCGATCAAGATATCAACCTTGGTCTCGATACACTAACAATTCTCCAACAAAGCTGAAGGACGGTCATACTTAAAGTCTGGAGAAGAAGAATATCATGGAGATGGAATAATGAAGAGGTGCCGAACGTGAAGATTTCAAAATGGGCGGAAATGGATGACACGTCAGATTTCCACCACAAACGGTCAAAAGGTGCACCAATGCTGAAGTGGTCTGATTCCCTACAAACAAGGAATAATGGGAATATAAAAAGAGTAACTTTTACCAAAAGACGAAAGTGGAGCATGGACTCAAGAAAAGTGAACTATGGAACATTCACTACAAGACAAAGAGGTTCAAGTTACAAGATCACCACTCCATGAAATATGCTGAAAATATGCAAGACCCATGATCAGCATGGGAGACAAATTTCAAACGGAATAATTTTCCCTCCAACGGAATTATTCCTCTACTCTCATATATAAGGACGTAAAGACACAGAAGAAAAAAAAACAGGGAAGTAAAGAGAAGGGGTTCGAAATTCTTAAGAAGTGTCTGTCTAAAACGTTCAAAGTGCAAAGTGGTTAACTTGGAATATCATCCTGATATTCAAAATAGCGAGAAAACACATCTTAGTGTTTCAAGAGAGTTACAAAGCTTAAACTGTTATACATCCAGAAGGTGACCGAAGCTGCTCTACATTGAAGTTGATTCAACGATAGCTTGTGGTCAGATTGGAGTCTGTTACATTCAACTGTGACAACCAAAAACACCTTGCTTTGGATTAAGCAAGAGAGGTGGAGTAACCTGGCAGCTGTCCGAGTGAAAGAAACCTGAGGCTTGACGCGGGCTTGGTGATCAAAGGTCAAGTGCTCGAGAGGTGGAGTAACAAGAAGCGGGGCGAAAAACCTGAGGCTTGAGGCGGGCTTCGTGATCAAAGCTCAAGCGCTCGATATTGTACTAAATAAGGGAAGTTTTTAGTGCAATCCTTCCAGGGAGTTTCTGGAAGAAGAGTGGACGTAGGCGGGTTGGCCGAACCACTTAAAAATCTCTCTTGCATTTACTTACTGTTTTTATCTCTCGCTAACCTCTCGATTGCACTGCATATAAACTCACTTCTCGAACTAACTCAAACTCGTGCTAACTAAAAGGGGATAACATTTCCGCTGCGCATAAAACTTTGTCTTCACCTCGTGAGGTATCGAACCTAAACATCCTAAGTTCAATACACACGAGAGGTTGAAAAGATTTGCAAAATCTTATACAAGTCTATTCACCCCCCCCTCTAGACTTGTACCCCATCCCCTTGGGACCAACAGAACGTATCTGGTCGGGATTACGACGAGGGCGACGACGCGGTCAGCGAAAGTTTTTCTTATTCAACGGGAGGCTCCACCTTCAACTAGATTGACGTAAGTGGAGCACGTCTCCCCCAACGCCGAGGAAAACGAGGGGCAAGTGGAGCACGTCTCCCCCAACGCCGAGGAAAACGAGGGGCCGCTACGACACGTCTCCCCCAACGCCGAGGAAAACGAGGGGCCGCTACGACCCTCGGCTTCTACCGAGGACGTCAGCTCGGGGCCGCTACGACCCTCGGCTTCTACCGAGGACGTCAGCTCGTCGGGCCGAGGCAAGTCGCCACGAGTAGTGGTCTCGAAGATGTTTCCTCACCTCAACCCCCGCATCGTGGAGGAAGTTACCGTCTCCATACGCCGGAAGGGCGTCCCTCGAGAGCTACAAGCCCCAGGGCAAACCCTGGGCCCCGAGGCCTCATCCCGACGTCGTGCACTCCCGGCCCCGGGCGAAGCGAGTTCATCGGCACTGAACCCCCGCCAACCGTCAGCGTCACACGCCCCAGCGGTAGCCAGCTTGTCGGACCCTAACCTAGCAGAGGCCGATCAAACCGCCGACAAGCCTTCCGCGACCCGAAGGAAGATGCTCTTCCTGAACAGCGAGGTCGTTCAGCAGCAGAAGTGCTTGCTCACCCGAGCCGAGACCGACGAAATCCACGCATTACTACGGGGTCGTATCTCCTTTCCTTCTTGCTTTCTTGAAGTACTACGAGGTCCTTCCGAGGCAGATTATTCTGAACTCTCATCGGATGATCGCGTGCTTTCCCTAGATCTGTACTCGGCACGGGCTGATTTGCACGATGGAACTGTTCAACTTCCTTTACGCCGTCAGGCCTGTCTCGGCCAAACACGGCGGGGGTTATTTGATGCTTCAGTCCCGAGGGCACCATTGCACTCTCACCAATGTGCCCGACAGTAACAAGGGGTGGAAGAACCGGATACTCTCGGTTGAGTATAAGTGGAAGTTACCGGACCCCCGAGTATGGTCTACACACTTCACCGAGCATAGCTTCCCCAAGCAGACCCGAGCTCTCACTGACGCGGCCGCGAAGATCTCCTCGGAGGTGTACGACTACCTCATCTTCCGCACCCCGGAGGATTACAAAAACGCCAACCTCGAGCCCCCCGACTACGGCTGTAGTGAAAAGTACGAGCCGGTGCCGGTCGTCGTTCCAGTCGTCAAAGGTTCAGCGGCCGAGCCGAGTAAGGTCAACGAGATTGCTACTTTTGCAGGTTCATCGGTTTTATCGTCCAATCATTCAAACTAATCCGTTGTTACTTGTGTAGGTATGTCGCCCGACAGAGCATTCGTTGCCCCGGCCGCCGCCCCTCGCCCCAAAACGAAGGTGGCCCTTGGTGCGAAGAGAGCCGCCGCCAAGCCAACCGCCGAGCCGCCGATCATCGACGTTCCTAACCCAGCTCCTACTGACGCCTCATCGGGTGGAGCCGCAGCCCCCGACCTTCCAGTCACTCTCGGCCCAAGTCGGCGAGGGAAAGAAAAGCGCCAAGAGGCAGAGATTGAGGAGGTCCTCACCCTGAAACGTACCAAGCACTCTTCCAGCACCCGACCTTCCGATCTCCACGAAGGCTTGCGAGAGAGGGACGCGCTAGCCTCTAACCTCGTTGACCAGATAAGGGACAAGGTGCCCGGCATGGAGACCATTATGGGGTGGTCGTGCAACCGGCTCGGTGAGCAGATTGCCGAGGATATCCTCCGGGTAAGTTTTTGTTATCGAGGTATTATATCACCCTTCGAGCGGGTGCAGGTACCTAACCTTCTTCGCCCTCTTCAGCTCACACACATGACGACCGACCTCTTCAGCCGGGCTCGGGCCTTGGAAGGCATCCGAGAAAAAGAGGTCGTCCCCCTCCAGAAGCAAGTCTCCGCGGCCGAGCGGAGGATTCAAGAGCTGGAAAAGGAGCTCGCAGCCGCCGAGGACCGAGCTGAGAAAGCCGAGAAGAAACTCGGCGAGGCCGAGGGCCGAGCCGAGAGGGCAGAGCAGGCCAAAAAGGAGGCCATTGACAAGATGAAAGACGCCAACAGCCTTGCTCGGTTTATCTGCACCGATGAGGCCATAGCCAAGGAGTTCCTCACCGCCTTCATCAACACGGAGGTCGGGGATAAGCTCACATGGGTCTATGGGCAGTGGGCCTTTTCTTCGGGCTGCCGAGCCATACAGGAGCAGGTTCACTCGGCCCTGACCGAGGGCCTCGAGGAGACTGATCTCCCAGTCGTGCTGGCGCTGCTTCCCAGCGAAGTGGCCGACCCCGGCCCTAGGCCCTACTCCAAACCAGGTCCTTCGGAATGAACGACCGGTGGGGGAGTTTTGTAGCATTTTGAACGCGCGGAGCTCAGCCCGCTATGTGCCGAGCACCTCAAACCGCTTTTCTTAATAAAACTTGGTTTTTGCTTCGTACGCTGATTATTATTGTTATTGCATGATCGGGCGCCTTGCTCCCATCGGCCTCGAAGGCCATAAGGTCGGCAGACCAACATAATCGGGCACCTTACTCCCGAGATGGGCACTTGCTCCCATCGGCCATTGAGGCCATAAGGTCGGCAGACCAACATAATCGGGCACCTTACTCCCGAGGTGGACACCTTGCTCCCATCGGCCTCGAAGGCCATAAGGTCGGCGGACCAACATAATCGGGCACCTTACTCCCGAGATGGGCACCTTGCTCCCATCGGCCTCGAACCTTGGTTCAGAGCAACGATGTCTAAACAAACTGAGCCGAAGCTCTCCATTTAACCAACATAGACTCATTACATTAGGGGGTGCTTCTTTTGGCCCGATTACATAATCCATCATCCTAATTAATGGTGAAAAAGCACTAAATGTTCCGAGTTCCAAATCCGATCGACCGGCCTCCCCGTGGTGGTTTCCAACTTGTAGGTACCAGGTCGGATTACGGCAGAGATGACATACGGCCCTTCCTAGGTTTGTGCGAACTTTCCGCCATCATTTGGCCGGCTGGCTTTCCGCTCTCGGAGAACGTAATCTCCCACCTGGAAGTACCTCGGCAGAACTCGAAGGTCACGGGACTGCTTTATCTTGCTCTGATACTTAACTATTCTCCGGGCTGCGACCTCCCTTCTTTCCTCCACGGCGTCAAGCTCTACGATCATCATTCGCTCGTTGTTAGCCTCATCATAACCTCGCTCGCGAGATGTCGGGATCCAGGCTTCGATCGGCAGCCAAGCTTCAGCTCCGTACACCAGTGCAAAGGGGGTTTCCTTGGTGGCCTCCCGAGGAGTCGTCCGATACGCCCACAGTACGTAAGGCAATTCATCTGCCCAACTTCGGCCGGCATCAAACAGCTTCTTCTTCAATCCATCTAGGATCGTCCGGTTCGCGTTCTCGACCTGTCCATTCCCTTGGGGGTATGCCACAAACGATCGGATGGACTTCGTGCCGACCGTAGCTAGAAAGTTTTGAAAATATTGGCTCTCAAACTGCCTCCCATTGTCCGTGATCAGGTGCACGGGAACTCCGAAGCGGGCGATGACGTTCCTCCATATAAAGCGCGCGCACTGCTGGGCCGTTATGGTCGCCAAGGGTTCCGCCTCAATCCACTTTGAAAAGTAGTCGATAGCCACGATCACGAACTTTTTCCGAGCTGCCAACATCGGGAACGGACCTATGATGTCCACCCCCCAGCGAGCGAATGGGATCGCTGTGCTGATCGGTTGGTCAAAGGTCGCTGGCCGACCGGGAGTCTTTGCGAATTTCTGACAAGGCTCGCACGCTCTGACAAGGCTTTCACAATCCAGTTGGATGGACGGCCAGTAATATCCCATAACCATGATCCGGCGTGCAAGCGACCTGCCCCCCTAATGTGCCGAGCACAGGCCCGAGTGCAACTCCTTCATGACTATATCTGCCTCGAACGCGTTTAAGCACCTCATCAGTGGGCCCCCATAGGATCGTCGGTATAGACGGTCATCCACGATCTGAAATCTGGGCGCTCGGAGCCTCACTTTGCGCGCTCGGTCCTCTTCTTCAGGCATTTTCCCATCTTGGAGGTATTCTTTAAGGTCGATGATCCATGGGTCCTGTTCCACCCCGACCGGCTCAACTTCAAAGGAGTCGATGCATGGCGCAACCGCTTCCTCGATGTGAGCTATCTTCGATATATGCTCAGGGGCCTCATGTACCAGCCGAGACAACATGTCTGCATCAGCGTTGTCGGACCTAGGAATGTGGGTGAGTTCGTGGGCTTCAAATTGTCGCAGGACGGCCAGCACTCGATCTTTATAGATCATCAGCTTATCTCCGTTGGTGACGAACTCACTGTTAACCTGCCCAACGACCAGAGCGGAATCCGTCTAAGCTCGGATGGCCTTCGCGCCTAGTTGTCTTGCCCGCAGCAGTCCGGCGATTAGGGCCTCGTACTCGGCCTCATTGTTTGTCGGCGAGAAGTGGAGAAAAATGGCATAGTAAGCCTTGAAGCCCTCGGGGGTCGTGACGACCATCCCTGCTCCCGCTCCCTTCTTCCCGCTGGACCCGTCGGTACTAACTTCCCACCATTCAGGGGCATGGGGACTATTCTGGTCGGCTTCAGTGTCTCGCGCGGTGCATTCCACCATGAAATCAGCTAGAGCTTGGGCCTTAATGGACGGTCGGGGTTTGTACTCCAAAGCGAACTGCGTCAACATCATGGCCCACTTAACCAGGCGTCCCGAAGAGGTTGAGGTCCTGAGGATGGCCCCAATCGGCTGATCTGTTAACACTCGGATATTCCGACCTTGAAAATAAGGCGTCAACCGTTTCGCTGCAGTGACTAGCGCAAACACCACTTTCTCCAGCCGAGTGTATCGGAATTCCGGTCCCTGCAAGGCAGGGCTGACATAGTATACCGGTCACTACACTCCTTCATGATCAACTCGGCATAAGACCGCACTGACGGCCCGATCTGAAATAGCTAGATATACCTCCAGGTCTTCCCCTAGCTCAGGCTTCGATAGGACGATCGGGGATGCCAAATAAGCTTTGAGATCTTTGAAGGCCGCCCGGCTGTCATCATCCCAGGTAAAGTCGTTGGACCTTTTCAAGATTTTGAAGAAAGGGTGAGCTCGGTCCGCTAGCTTGGAGAGGAATCGGCTGAGCACCGCCAGCCGGCCGGTGAGTTGTTGCACTTCCCTAACGCTGGTCGGGGGCTTCATATCCAAGATGGCTCGGATTTTGGCCGGGTTCGGCTCTATTCCCCGTCTGGTCATCATGTAGCCCAAGAACTTCCCAGTCTGTACGGCAAAAGTGCACTTCTTTGGGTTCAACCTTAACCGATGTTCCCGCATGACTTGAAAACACGCTCGGAGGTGGCCCGGATGGTCGGCTCGAACAGCGCTTTTAACGAGCATATCGTCGATGTAAGCTTCCATAGATCGTCCCAGCAGTCCCTCGAACACCGAATTAATCATCCGTTGGTACGTAGCCCCCACGTTTCTCAATCCGAACGGCATCACTCGGTAACAGTATAACCCGTCCAGTGTCGAAGGCCGTCTTCTCCTCATCGGCTTCGGCCATCATGATCTGATGGTATCCTTTGAAAGCATCCATGAAGCTCATGAGTTCCGCCCCCGCTGTCTCGTCGACCATCTGATGAATGCTTCGGAGCGGGTACGGGTCGAGGGGAAATGCGCGGTTGAGGTCGGTTTAGTCGATGCACATCCGCCAAGCCGAGGGCTTGGGCACCAGGACTACATTCGCGACCCATTCCGGGTACATAACCTCTCGGATATGACCTGCCGAGAGCAAGGCCTTTAGTTTCCCTTTAACGAACTCGCGTCGGTCGACGGATAGGTGCCTTTGCTTTTGTTTAACAGGCTTGGAGGTCAGACTGACGGACAGCCGATGGCATATGACGTCTCGGTCGATTCCAGGCATGTCATCCGGGCCCCAGGCAAAAATATCGGCGAACTCTCGCAGCACGATAAGGATCGATCGCCTTAAGTCCGGGTCAAGAGACGTTCCAATTCTGATGCATCGTTCAGGTCGCTCCAACTCCAAGGGCACTTCTTCTACGGGCTCAGAGGGCCCAGGCTGCTCCTTCTTCTCCTCATCTTTTCGTCGGGCAATGGTGTTCACACGAGACGTGCTCGCGGCTTGCTTCTCCACTGCCCGGACGTAGCACAATCTGGCCGACCGTGGATCTCCCCGAACTGTCCCAACACCTTCTGGGGTCGGGAACTTCATACACAGATGAGGCATGGAGATGATTGCCTTCATCTGAGCTATCCCCGGGCGTCCCAAGATGACGTTGTGCACACATGCCAGATTGACAACGATAAACTCCATCTCTACTTTCAAAATTTTTGGATAGACTCCGACCTCCACCGGGAGAATGACCCTTCCCTCAAGGTGGACCATATCGCCCGTGAAACCCGACAGCGGTGTTCGGACCGGCATTAGTGCTGATCTCTCAATTTTCAGCTTTTGAAAGGCCTCTAAGTACAGCACATAACGCTGCTACCAGTGTCTACCATCACCCTTCGGACCTCGGCTCCACAAATGTCAACAGTGATGACTAACGCTTCGGCAGAATGATCTCCTCCAAGGGGAAGGTCTCGGTCGGTGAAGGTTATCGGCTCGTCTTTCATTCTCTTCTCAGGTTGACTAGTGCTGATCGAACATACAGGCAAGTCCCTCGACCAAGCTCGTCGGCGCTCCGAGTTGTCGCCCCCCTCCGGCCCGCCGAAGATAACGTGAATGATCTGTTTCGACGCAGCGGCAGGTGGGTCATGGTCGGGATCTGGTCCCTTATCCTTCTTCTCTTTGTCAGATCTCTTGAAGTATTTCTTCCACCCCCGGCGTCGGTTCTTCTTCTTCTCGGCAGCGAACTGCGCCAATTCTCCCGAGCGCAAGAGGTCTTCGATCAGCCCTTGCGCCAATTCTCCCGAGCGCAAGAGGTCTTCGATCAGCCCTTTGAGGACATGGCACGAGCGCAAGAGGTCTTCGATCAGCCCTTTGAGGACATGGCATGAGCGCAAGAGGTCTTCGATCAGCCCTTTGAGGACATGGCATTCGTCAGTCTCGTGCCCCCGCAGCCCTTTGAGGACATGGCATTCGTCAGTCTCGTGCCCCCGGTTCCTGTGATAGGCGCAGTATTTGTCCTTGTCAGGGCCATCTCTCGCCGGGGCCAAAAGTTGAATCATATTGCAGGACTGAGCGTACTCCAAGATCTCCCCGATTGGCCTCGATAAGGGAGTATAGATCGGATTCCCATCCTGATCCTTCCTTCTGGGATCGGGTTGTCGTCTCACATCTCTCCGACCTTGCCCTCCGGTCTCCAACAGGCGCTTGGCAGCGTTGGCTTCTTCGCCTCCGGTCTCCAACAGGCGCTTGGCAGCGTTGGCTTCTTCGGCCACCGCGTGATCGAGGCGCTTGGCAGCGTTGGCTTCTTCGGCCACCGCGTGATCGGCCATCCTCTTCAAGGCTTCTTGATAAGTGTTCGGATGATGGAGAACGAGGTCCTAATATAAAGGCCCCGCCCGTAGCGCAGAGAGTAGTAGGTTGACCACGGTGCGATCGTCTACCGGCTCTATCTCCGCCACGGCGGCCTTCAACCTTTCGCTAAAAAGGGTCAGGGACTCGCCTTCTCGTTGCTTGGCCTTCTCCAGGGAAGTGAAGTGTTACTTGGCAGCCCGAGAGATCGCAAAACGGTGGATGAATTTCCTCGCCAGCTCAGCGAAATCGGCAATGGATCCTGGTTCGAGTGATGCGAACCACTCGGCCGCCCGACCAGTCAAGGTCGAATAGAACGCTCGGCACATTACCGCATCAGACACCCCCATCATCAGCATGTTTCCGTGGTAAGAGTTAATGTGTTCTTCCGGATCAGTTCGCCCAGAATAATCTTTACTTCCCGGCACACGAAGGTCCATTGGGTATGGCTGGTCCATGATGTCCTGAGTGAACGGAGCCCGGAACAGATTGCTTTCCATCCCTCCGGGGCCGGCCTCAGCCTGTTCTTTTTTCCATTTGTTGAACTCTGCTCGTACTTGGTCAAGCACCCCCCGAGCCAAGTCCCGACTGGTCCTAGTGTGGCGATCCTTCTTCGGCTTCACATACGAAGAGCTCGTTTCGCTGGAATGGCTAGTTGTTGAGATACTCATTGATTGAGGTCTTCGGGTAATGCGTCCTCGTGGTCAGAGATTGGGGTCGTCGATCCAATCAAAAGCGCTGGTTCGCGTTTGCGATGCCTCTGCCTGTGGCACCCCCCTAGGCCGGTCCGACGTACTGAGCCGAGACAATGCCGGCCTCCGAGCCGGTGCCGTGGGCATAGTTTCGGACACACGGGATCGTCGCTCGGATTGGGAGCGGTGCAGCGCAGGTGAGACAGCAGGGATTGTCTCGGCAGTCGTCGCGTCCGGCCTAGTAGGCATGGTGGGATACATCGGCTGCATAAGTGGGTAGCTATACGGCTGCGGGTAGAACCTCGGGGAAGTCGGCCACCACTGCATGGTTGGGTCCATCGGGTATTGGTACGGCATCGGTCCACTAGGCATAGGGTACTGGTAGGGGACCGAGCCCCCAGGCATAGGGAAGGGAATGTCTTGGTGGATGGCGTTCACCGCCTCTGGTGGTGGCACCCCGGCCATGTTGTTGGGATCCACTCGAGAGCTCAAGTGAGAGCGGAGATCGTAGTTATCATCGGCTTCTTGGTTATTGAAGAAATCCATGTTCGGATACATGAAGGCACTGTCGCAAAGTATAGCTTCTAAGTCGCGGTCCCCACAGACGGCGCCAAAATGATATTGCAAAATACGGGCACCAAGGAAAACCGGAAAACACGATCTTTTATTAGCTCAAGGATCCAAACCCGGCTACAAGTCAAGAAGTGCTCAAAGTGCTCGGTAGGTCGGCAGTGGGCTTCTCTACTGTCCGAGCTCCCTTTAAGTCTTAGTCTAGAAACAGCCAAAAGATCCTCTCTCTCCTCATAAATGCGCTATTTATAAGGGAGAAAAGTGCGGGTTGCCGGACCTCCGGCATGGCGGGAACGTGGCGCGCATGCGCCCGCCTCATTCTACGCCCAAGCGGGAAGGAGTACGTGGCAGTCCTTGGCACGCCGCGTCGTGAGCCCGTCGGGGGCACTGTTCGGCCCGTGACGGCCGAGCCCATGTCAGCCACCCGACCAACCGACTCCCCGACCGCACAGCCTCCGACCGGGTCCGAAGTGCATCCGACCGGTCCTGGAGTATATTCACTATCAAGCCCAATTCTAGTTTATTGATTACAAAAGTAGCTGAACTGAATTCTTGAGTGCATTGCCAATTAATCTCTTGGTTAATTGTTTATCTCTAATTTTGATATTGTTAGAGCATCAAGATTGCAATATCCCTAATCTGACCCATTCTTTTAGCGTATAGTTTTTCCCTTATTTTGTTTACATATTTTATTTTATTTCCATTCCTTAATCTTAGTTAGCTTGGATTCTAGTGAATTCCAAGACTTTAGTGCCTAGAATTCTACATATCGTACAAGTATGTGTCATAGTCTCAATCCTCAGCGGAACGACATTTACACCCTCTTTTTACTATCACCATTTTACTCATCACAATTTTGGAGCCGTTTTCGGGGAGTGGTTTATCTGGTTGTATTGTGGGTTTGTTTTATTTCTAGCATTTGAGTTAGTAAATTCTTAGGAGATCAAATTTTTTTTATTTTATTTTATTTAATCACTATTTTTTTTCAAAAAAAAAAAATTTGTTGCTAATGTGTCTGCAAGTCTATTTCTTTTGATTTGATTGAAAGGGATGTCACATGATGGATCAAGAATTCACTTATGAGGGCAACCAATATAATGGATATGGAAATCCTTGCACAACTCAAGCCCCACCTTCTAACCATTACTATGATGCTCAATCCCAAAATTTTTATCCACCCCCAAAACTCATACTCTCAATACACTCCACACTACCAATATACTTACCCACCACAAGATTACTCTCCAAATCCATACCCCTCACCCATTCATTACACAGCATACCCCCAAAACACTCATTCTCCATATGAGCACCACACTTGTTCACAAAATGTTGGGAGGTATGAATTAGATGATGAAACCTTAGCATTGGCTAGGCATTGGGGAGTCACTATTGTTCCCGATGATGACATTGAGGATGATGGATATCCCATGAGACACAGTGAGGTAGTATATGCCAATAATCAATGGGAACCTCAAGAGCCATTCTATCAAGAACCTCCATAAGCAAGTCAACTTATTGATTTGGAGACGAGCTCCATGATGAATAACATAATCATTCAAATGAACATGTTACAATCTCAATTGGAGGATCTTAAGGCTCAAGGAAAAAGTTTGACAACTCAAGAACCCATTTAAGGTTCAAGTCCTTATGAAGATGTTATACATGAGTTGTTCACGCCAAGTGAAGGTGGTGATGAAGAGGAGAGTGAGGATGAAGATGGTGATGATGAGAAAGTGAATGAGGGAATTGAAATGGAAACTTTGAATTTGGAAGAAAGTGTGGAGTTACAAGGGAATGGTGACAAAGAGAAAATTAAAGGTGGTCCGAGTGAAGAAGTGCTCAAGAATGATATAGTTGATGAAATTTGTGGCACAAACGAGGTATGTCTTTCATTTAATGACACTCCCTTGGGTGAGAACTTTAGACTAACTTGGGAACTGGGAGGTGTCAATGTTTTTGAATGTCGAGGCCTCCATTGGCCAATTTTCATGTCCAAGGATTCTTATTTCATTTTAGTGCATAACCATCTATGAACTTCATTAGCCATAGCAACACTATTATTATCACCTAGTTAATATAATTATTGTCGTAATCATAATTAAACAATAATCACTATTATTAACATCTAATAATCCCTTCATCATCATAGTCCCATTATTAATTTTCAACAATCATCTCATCATAATTATCATCCTTTATTAACTCATAATCCTCTAATCACCACTTAATCAAAATCCCTTAGTCACTCATCATCAACTTTAACTTAACCCTCATCTTTAATCATTTAATTTCCTTAATCCCCTTGTTGACCTTGCCATCATCAACTACTAATCATTCCATCATTACCATCAACCATATTCATCATTATAGTCAACTAATTACAGTTTAATCACTTCACCAACATATTAAGCATCACCTATCATATAATAATTCCTCAATCATTAGGCAATAACATCATCATTAGCACAATATTCAACAATATCAACCTTAATCCATGACTGATTCATACTCTAACAACCAACTTTAAGCATTAATCACTTCATCATTAATCCTTAATCAATGCCAAAATCAACAACATTTGCACTTAAACATCTCATCAATGTACTGCAAATCCAACCTAAATCATCAATAATTCAATAATACTTACCAACAACCTCCAAAGATTACCGCTATAGGGTACCACCACCGTGAACCACCACTCACCGCTGCTCGCTGCCACTGTCCGCCGGAGAGGAGGGAGATGCAGTCGCTCGTCGCCGCCGCCTGGACTGCCTTGCCACCACCGCCGTGCGTCGTTCGTCGGAGATAAGAGGGAGCGAGAGAGATGATTGAGATAGAGAGGAAGGACGAGATATGAGAAGCTGCTGGCTTTGGTTAATTTGAAATGAACATTCTAGATTGGTGTAATGTACATAAGCATATATTTATACTTAGGGTTAAAGTTTATTTTGGACTTACAACAATTGGGCTAAAGCTTGGGCTAAAAATGTTTTTGGACATAAACAAGATCATTGGAATTAAGAGATTACAAATCATTTGGGCTAAAGTTTTGTTTGGGTCCAAACTTAGGCTCAAAACAATAATATAAGAGTCACAGGTTTGTCTCATATAAACTTTTGGGTCAAAATTTTGATAAATAAATTTATCCCTTAAATAGGGCTTTTAAAACCATAGATAAATATATAAATATTTCCTACCAAATCATTTAAAATAAAGATTTTAAAATATTTAATTATACTCTTGCTTTACTAAAGTTTTCTTGTAGAAAATTAAATTACATATATAGTTTTATTTTAAAAGCTTAATAAAATAGGAGTTCGGAGTAAATGATTTTGGATAATAAAGTTATAAGGTATAAAATAATTTATTTGAATTTTGAAGCAAAATAATTTGATTTTGAAAGTATTTGGGTTAAAATATTTAGGACTGAAAAATAAAATTTTATTCTCAAGAGTATTTTATTGAAATAAAAATTATTTAAAATATCGGGGTGTTACAATCCACCCACCTTGAAAAAAGCTTCGTCCCCGAAGCTAAAAGTATTTTAAAGATAGTAAGTCAAACCAAAATGGGAATAAGTTGGAGGAAAACATTTAAGAAAACACGCTTGAATTTTAAAGAGGTTTGATTTCACCAAGGAAAAGAGAGTGAGAAGTCGGGGGCGTTTACTAACAGGAAATTTTCAAGAAATTTTTCAGATTTGAAAATGAAAAACAGGAAATGCGTTTACTAAACTATGTTCCAATTTTCAAATTTGAGAAAAATTCTCCATTATAGAAGAAATTAGAGACTCAGTAAAAACTTGTTCTCAAATTAGGAAATCACACGGGTGAACAGTAACCTCTAACCATCGATTCCTGGCCGCATCATATTTCTTCTTCTTTCTTCCTCATTTTTTTTCTAGCTTTCTTCTTCTTTCTTCTTCATTTTTCTTCTGCACTTTCTTCTTCTCTCTCACAACCACCCTCACTTTTTTCTTCTCTTTCACAACTACCCTCTCATAGTTTCAATTCCCCTCAAAGTCCCCTCAATCGCTCACCATCGGAGTCGGTACTCCATACTCAGCGACGACGAGCCTAGGGTGGGCGGTGACGGTAGTCCGATCTTCGCCACATTGAACAGCTTAGACTCCGGTTCCAATTCTTTGCAAGTGCGTTGCAGTTCAATTTGATGCCTGAAGATCAGAGAACAATTGCTAAGGCTACGCTGGTTTAGAAATTGCGGGATGCAATCCATCGGCTGAAACTGAGATATGGGTTTGGACAGCTATACAAGAAGATTGAATCGAGCCAGGTGGAAGCCACTAGGTTTGCATTAATATGGATCTGAAGATTTTTGTTTTTATTTATCTGTGTGGTTTAGGATATGCAAGAACAATGCTCAAAGATGAATTTCTGGGTTTGAGTAATTTCTGGTGTTTATTTTATTTGAGGGCAGGTGTTGGGTTCTCTTATGGTTTATTTCCCTTCCAGAATGTCTGTTTGCTTTGAGTTCTAATGGCCTCTGTAAGTAAGAGCAGTGTTTGGTTTAGGTTTAGGTTGTTTCTTGAGCAGCTTTTGTAGCAAAGGGACAAAATGCTTGGCTATTTGTTGCATCTTAGAGCAGCTTTTGAATGAAAACAAGTACGGGTGAATAATTTTTCAAAAACTGAAAACATAGAATAGAAAACTGAAAACAGAGAATAAAAAATTGAAAACAGTTTCCTGTTAGTAAACGGACCCCCAAGTTTTGAGTTCAGGAACAATAATTGTTTAAGAACAGCATTAAGATCATCGAGATTACAACTTTAGAAATAGGAATGCCACGTTGCCCACAATCATTTTGAAGAGGAACACAATGAGAGGTTTGGAAAATAGAAAGGATTCTCATCCAAAGGGTATTCGATTTAACAAAAAAAGGGAGATTCAGTCACAAAAGGAAACAACGAACTCAACTTCGAGCCAGGACTTCACAATTAGTCACAATTCCACTCTATATGTTTTGAACACTTTATTAACTTGAGCATTCAATGTACATAAATCACAAGGTTTTCCAAATTCTTCCTTTACTTTCACTTAAGCAGCCAAACAAACCAGCCCACATCCAAACTTCATTGCACTTAAATCATTCCAATTCCCCTTTTCTCAAACTTCAAATCTTAAGTAAATCTTCCAATATACAAAGAAACGTCACTTACTTTCTCAGAAAGATGCACACCTTCAGGGTGCAAAAGCCATAGTCGCAAGTCAACATCAGCAAGACACACAACACAAACACAACTTATAACTTAACAAACAAGGTAAGCACACAACCTCACCGTGAATTTTTAAAGAGTCTCAATTCCCTAAGTTTCCAAGCTTGTGTTTCTTTACACTTAGGTTCACAACACATAACCAACTTCTATTTCCAAATACTCATTACTTAGACTCCAATAGTCAACCTCATATGTCCTAAGGTCAACCTAGGCCCTTATAGTCAATTGTTAATACCCTAGGACCCTTCATCCCAAGGCTTTGATACCAACTGTAACACCCCCAAATTCTAATACATGATAAACCATAAATAAAAAATATTTCATACTAATCGTACTGAAAATAAATGCGAAAGCGGAAGCGAAGTCAAAACTATGGGGTGTTAACAGCCGAACCACTATAAAAAAAACACACACACACACACTCTCTCTATCTTTATGCTTCATTTTGCATATCATTCACGATCAAACTTAATATTTTACCAAACAAACCAAACGTGCAAAGAACGTCAGGGTCAAAACAATTATTTCCACTATGCATTCAAACTCTGAACGTTTCGTTAAGCTTACATCTCGGGTAGACTTTACATTCGTGAAGAATTTTCAAAAATTCTAGTGAGTCTATTTTCTAAACTCACTGTATAACTCTATCGGGACCAACAAATCAAATGCCATGGAGGTTCAAAACAAGGAGATTCTCTTAGAAACTCATGAACCGAATGTCGTAGAGGTTCAAAAGAAGAAGATTTGCCACGATTTCCACGAGTGTCACCAGCTTGGCCATAATAAGAGAAAGATGCTATGCTTGAACTATCCATTTGAAAGTATAAAAAATTAAAAATGATTGAAGTAGAAATGTAGAGTTGTAGAGATAAACAAAAACTTAAACTAAAGGAATTGAGAAGTATTGAGAGTTTAGAGAATGAGAGTATTGATAATTGTAGGAATATAAGTATTCAGGTTTCAAAGAATTAGAGTATTGAGACTTTGAGAGACTGAGAGTTGATTAAGAAAAATATTTGCTCAAGTCTCTAATTTATAGATTGGAAAAGTGAAAGCAGGGGTTGCATTGAACATGAAAGTTTGTAACTGTAGTGAAAATTTGTTTAAAATAGACCATTTGTAGTGCAGGCTGCACTATGAACGATCAATTTTACAAAATCAAATAATTAAAATTTTAACATAAAAGCCACAAATTTCAGAAGAAACTGTTTTACCGGTTAGTTCAAGCTACAACAGGCAGGCGTGCTTGCTGCATGCGTACACATATACTCTGGCGCCAGTGGCCTATATGAAACATTGAAAAGCCAAGGAGCACGTTTTGATTTTGGGCTTGTTTGGTTATCAGCGGTTAGATTTTAGCGTTAGCGGATTGTGTTAGCAGGGAATGAAGCCTTGAGGAGCCTCAAGGCTCCATTTTGAATCAATCAATTTGCCCAGCGATGCGCTGGGCAAATTATAAGTAAATATATTTTTTTTTATTATGTAAGGGCGTTTTGGGGAAAGTATTACTTTCCCCAAAACGCCAAATGCAAAACGCTGCTACAAGCAGCGTTTTGTAACTTGGCGGTTTGGAGTAAATCCGCTGCTCCAAACCGCCATTAACCAAACAAAGTTTTCAGCGTTTTGACTATAGTCTATAGTCAAAACGCTGAAAACGACGGATCCGCCAAAAATTGGCGGATCCGCCAATAACCAAACAAGGCCTTTGTCTTTTTAAATTTATAGAGTATTTTTTTATGGTTCTAAAATCGGGACCTTTTGAATTTAAGTTCTTAACGGAACCGGAATTGATCGCACGGTTCTGATTGGTTTTAATTTCTTTTACAAAGGACCACAAGAAGGTAAACCAGTGTAGGTTACTCATAGCTGACCGGCTCAAACCCGTGAGTTTGAGGATTGAACCTCCAACCTCTCGGCTGTAGGCACTCTTACCACCTAGCGGACAACTAATTGTACAAATTCTGATTCTGATTCGATTTAAACTGGACCATGGTCACACCTAACCGCACTACCTAGTAAAAGGAAGAAGAGTAGGAGGCAAATAGCACGTTTTTCCTTGGTCTATTTTACTCCCCTCTCTGCCACCCCCTTTGGGACTATAAACTAAACTTTCTCTGTTTGATGGCAAATATATATAAATTTTCTCCGTCTCTCTTTCCAGAAATCTCCTCAAGTTCTCTCTCTAGGTCCTTGGCCGAACAGCCATCATCCGCTGCTGTATAACCGCAACACCGCAGAACCCACCTCCCCAAAACCCCAAGATTTTGTGATCCTTTCGGCCGCTGATTTTCCTCAAAATTATTCTTTTCTCACCGCACATTTTGTATATTGTTTGCGTTTAATTTGTGTTCTGTGTAATCTATATATGTAATGGGAAAGAGAAAGAGGAAAACTGACCTTAACAAGACCCCTCCTCCTCCAGGTATAATAGAACCTGCAATTTTTTCTTTAAATGCTGTTGGTTTCCATTATTTTGGGTATTTTTCATTTCGAAGTTTTCTAAGTTGTACAAATATGCGATTGCCTTGTTGATGATCATTATTTTTGTAGATGACTTGATTTTTTTAATTTTTTATTTTTTTTCCTTTTGGGGATGGGTTGTTTCATTTGGTCTGGAGGGAGGCGGTTGGCGCACTTGCCTTGAACAATTGCTTGTTTATTTATGATTGCAATATGCAGATAAAGATTGGTTTCATGGGAAAGGTTTTAGTAAAATTGATAACTGCCCAACTCATTACGCTGTAGAGGATATCTCATTTCAATCCCCTATACTCAATGGTTTAACCTTTTTGGCTTTTAATTTAATCATTCCAAATTATCAACAAATATGATTGATATATCTTTGTATTGAACTTGGAGGAGAAGTACTAACTTTGAGAAATAAAAGAGAGAACAGATTGAAATGGTTCCATATGTGCTTATCAAATAAAATAAAAAAAAAAAAGGGGGGGGGGGGGGGGGGTGGTTACATATGCAGAGTATACTTACTAAGTACTTAGAATGAAGAGTTTATAAGTGCGTGCTTACATTGGATCAGATACAGTTGATTTTAGTATATGGATTCATATATATGTGGTAAGTGATAAGGCTATGCTAAGAACATTTTTCATCCCCGAACTGTTTCCCGTTTTACTTCATTTGCTTTGGGCTGCCACTAACATTTCATCCCCCTTCAATGTTAAATTACTCTCAGTCATGTTTGATGTACGTGTTCTTATTTTACACCTGGAATTGATATGACTACTAATCAAATTTTTAGTTTGTAGTATGCCTCTATGTTTCGGCGTTTTACATCATTTTAGTTTTGCATCATATTAGACCGATTGTTATATGGTATTGTTCTTCTATTTTAAAGTATATAGCTGTCTCTTTAGTCATCCATGACCTTCTTTCTGGAAGAAAGTTCTTTTCAATGCTATTCCTATCTTGTTCAAGAAAATATTCATAATTAGAAATGATATAATCCTAAAACTCAAGTGATAAACATTCTCTTCTTCGTCTCTCAATATTATTTCCATATCTTCTTTTTCATTTGAAATTATTGATCTTTTTAGTTATATTTTGATGCATATGCACAACCTTTATATGTTTCCTTCAAAGTTGATGACTGAGAGCTTTATTTTCTTTATCACAGACCTTATGCCACCGCCACCTGGAATGGGTTCATTAACAAAACAGGTTGGCTATTTATCCATTTTACTTGCATGTTTATATTTTTGTCGAATACTTTCAACTCTGGTTTTTTCTTCCCTTATATATTTAATAGTTAATTCAACTAATGCTTAACTACTGCATTGATTGCTACTCCTTAAGTGGTCATTCATCAAGGTTGACAAGTATGAATGGGTTTTTTTTTTTTTTTG
>NC_044916.1:23507498-23532612 GCF_003576645.1 Ipomoea triloba | reverse complement strand
GGGGGGGGGGGGGGGGGGTGGGGTTGCGGATAGACCACGAGATTTCCTGAGTAGGCCCTAACTATAGGAGGCACTTTTAAGCCCGTACCATACTCAGATTAATCACTAGTTTGCTCCGGGCTAGCCCAATTAAGGGGCAAAGTGCTGGCCACAAGTATGAATAGTTGAATGTATATTTAGTGTGAATAGGTTGCTGACCCATCAACAAGTGTGAATAGTTGATCTTTGTTTCTTATCTTATGGATACTTTTTGTTGTGCTTGGAAGCAGAAGCTTTCGCATCAAAGTGAAGGCAGTGAAATAAAGCCGCCTTTCATGTCCATTATAGATACCACAGATGATTCTGTTAAGGTAACAAAAGGACATCAGCTATCTGCTGATCATCGTCATCACAATATTAGCCGAGCTATATCATTGAGGCACCATCGTCAATTTTATGGCCGCCATTATTCTCGACGGAACTCCACCAACAATGCTGAGGCATCAACTTCCCATGACAAGGTTTCTCCATCTTATGATGACAAAACATCCTTCAAGATGGCTAGTAAATACCGTCCAGATTCTGGATCAGGGGACCATTCAGGTATGCATAATTATCATCTGCCTTGTGTAGGTTTCTTTCTTTCTTTCGTGTAGTTACTAGTGATTCTGTGTTATGTTAAAGCACATTCAAACCACTTCCTTATGAGTTCAAGGTGTAATGTAGTGGTAGTTTAAGTCCCATATCCAAGCATTTTGGCCAACTTCAAGCCCCGTGTTCCCCATCCCCTTAGATAATAGATTAGCAAGAAAAGCAAAGTTAGGCTTCAATATTTAGAGAATTTACTCAAGAAAACTGTAAATGATAATTAAAAGTTATCATCTTTTTAATTTGAACATGATCTCTTCAGATGCAGGGAAACTGATATGCAGCTTATGCCAGAAGTTCCTGAGGAAAAAACCCTGTATTCTTGAAACCGTCGTACATTCCAGCGATCACTCGGTGGCAGCAGTTCTAAGTTGCGGTCACGTTTACCATGCCGATTGCTTGGAGGATAGGACGCCCCATGAAGATAGATGGGACCCACCCTGTCCCCAGTGTTCACCATCACTATCAGGTTGATAGATTCTAGAGGGACGGACGGACAGGATTTAACTATACATGTTACCTTTTCTCTGACTGACATCGAAGATTAATAATCCAGTAGTAGGTATATGTCTGTTAAGTTAGTTTTCATCTAGATAGAGTGGTCATGAACGTACTAACGCGAGTAGCGGAGGAAAAATGTGTTTGTTTTTTACTGTATTTTGTAGGTTGCTTAGGAGAAAATAACTTTGGAATTGTTTGTTAGACATTGTTGTGTGAATAGTTTGTGCTGCTTCCTATAACTGCCTCAACACTTATTACTTAAATGGCGATGTGTTATTGTTAGTATTAGTAAGTATTATTAATATTATTATTGGCAAAAATGTCATTTTATTTTTCAATTTGGCATGGGGCATGTTTGGTAAATGCCTAATCTGCTATTCTTTTGCATATCTAATCCGAAATCACTAAAATACAATAGGATTGAAACGGAGCGGGAGAGTGGGGTCCTGTTGCCGTCCCCGAATTCAATCTCCATTTCCTATCCCCGCCCTATTTCCCGATAGCGATTGTAAATTACCCCATCCTTGTTTTAGCCGGTATTTTTCGAGGATGGTGATTACCCGCCTCTTTAGTGTACAGCTTACACTTAGATGGATTTCCCAAGTTTGGAATGATCAAACAATAATTTATCCCTTGTTTTTGGCATAACTTGAATAATAAAATTGTCTTTAAAAAGAAAACATAATAAAATTGTAAGAAAGGTATGCTATTCCCGCTCTGATGCATTCACGTTGTTCTGAAGAGAACACCAAAGAGGGATAAAGTGGATAATACAAGAAAAATCACAAAATCACAAATAACCTTTGCAAATACGAGCTACATTTGCTACCGGCAAGAGAGAGCATGGTTGCCGGCGACAAGGGGGTGACTACGTGTCTAGATTGCTTTGCTGCTGCTGACGAAAATCGGCGATGAAGGGCTCTCATGCCTGCATTGCTGGAACTCTGGAACCAGAGAACTAAGAGAAGCAGGTGGTCGGCATATTGAAGAAGAGAAGTCCTTAGGTTTTTTGACTTTATAATTTTAGTCTTACAGCTACACGTTTACTCTTTTTTTCTTTTTTTCTTTTTTTTTTTAGTTTTTATAATATATATATATATATATATATATATATATATATATATATATATATATAAATCTATTCAAATGTGGCCGCGCCTTCCCGTGCGGTCGGTGTGGTTCACACTACTCAATGTTAGAAAATACACCACTAAATGGTAGAAAACACACCACAATTATAATACACAAAAACACCAAAAAACACAACACACCCAAAATAATGCACCATAACTTCCCTGCCCCTAATGGTGCATTTCCTAACACTGTGTGGTGTATATTTGCATACCTAGTGGTGTGTTTTTTGGTGATGTGTACCTAATGATGCATATTTGTGTGATGCATTTTCGAATATTGAGTGTTGTATATCTATATACATAGTGGTGAGGCCACACTGACCGCACGTTAAGAGGCGGCCACACCTGATTATAACCCTATATATATATATTAAAATATAATTTTGGGAATCGAGGACGGGGACGGATTCGGGGTTCGGTCAAGGTCGGGGAGGGGATACCGTCCCTGTCCAATGGCTGACTCTCCCATTTAGGGTGCCATTTGGAAGATACATGCTCCCCAAAATGGAAAAATTTTGTGTGGAGAATGTTGAAGGGGATTCTTCCAACACTAGTGAACTTAAGACAAATGAGAATGGAAATCCCGGTGATCGAATTTCCCCTTATGCGGTGATAATGAAGAGAATCCCATGCATGTGTTTTGTGATTGTCCCTTTATAGGTCATGCATGGTCTATGTCTCATCTTATCAACGCAAGTACAGAAGGAGGAGGTTGCATGGGGTAGGTAGCGAAAATTTTGGCTAGGAATTGCGCGATTGCTTCCTTAGCCGTCGCTCTCCTTCACGATATTTGAAATTCTTGGGCGATGGCGCTGAAGTTGCCTGTGACCTCTCTGGTGACCCAATTGGAACCTGTTGTAATGGCAACTTCCAGCAACCTAACGATGGTTGGGTGTGTGCGGTGGATGTCGGTCTCCATGCAGCGCCGACAGCTAGGGCAGACAATTTCAATCCGTCCCGTAGATATCCACCCGAATCCACCGTGCATGGGTCGGGATTTTTTGGGTGACTAGCGAGGCACGCACGATGCGCATAATATAATGCCCAATAGAGATTGAATGATATTAACAGCGCAACAAATTGTATGAAAAATTGAAACTAACTGGTATTTATGAGGTAACAAAATGTATGGATATTGGAATTGAGATTATTTGCGGAAGAAACTCTTATTCGATAATATATTCAAAATATACTATGGAAATGTTGTTTTCTCCGTACGAAAAGTTCGTTTTTTTTTTAAAGATTTGTTACAGAGCATACATTGTTTTAGTTGTGTGATAACCTTTTATGGCAAATTTTGTATTGACATTTTCATTGTCACCTAGGATACAACCTTTTAGGTAGTTCAAACATTTACTTTTTTGTTACAAGTTACGGAGTATATTTAATACAGATTAATACAGAAATGAATAGGCAAGCGGGTTGTTCAACGCATTTGGACTATTTGAAACGGACAACATTGAGCGGTCATTCAGAAACTAACAACATTGAGTTGTCATTCGGAACATAAAAAATCAATGCATGTGACCAACACTCAAAATCGCCTATTAAAGGGAAGGATAGAGGGAAAGAAAAGGCAATAATTGAGCATGAGGTTTACTAATAATTGTGTAGTAGTTCTTTGCAGAAGAAATGGATTCCAGGCAAAAATCAGTGCATGCGATGATACTGGAAGGAGTGGAAGAAGATATTTCGGAAGGCAAGTCGATTGTCGTTCTTCAAGTACGTTCGCTCCCACACCGGAACCGCGAACAGAATCAGTACGCTCTACTATTAGAAGTAAGCCCAGTGGCAAATCCTTCAATACTTATTGGTAGGAAGCACATAAGGTACGGGAATTCGCACTTTCGAGTCCATGATCTGAAAACATAAGGTGTGCTAATATGCACTAAAAAAAATAAAATTACAAGTGCGAAAGGTTTTGGGTGAGTCGATGTACACCGCCGGCTGTACGTTTAGACGAAGATGGCCCAACTTCAAGTGTAAATGTGACGCGAATGAACTGCTATCAGTACAGTTTACTAGTAGAAGTAAGCCTGCATGTAAATTTAAGACAGGCGGGTTTACTTCTAGCAGTCGAACGTACTGATGGTAGTTCATTCCAGTCACATTTTCATCCGATGTCGGATCACCTTCGTGCAACCAGTCGGAGGTGTACATTAACTCACCCAAAAGCTCTCGCAGGTGCAATTTTTTTTTTTTTTTGTATTTTTTTTGTTTAAATGCATATTAGCGCACCTTATGTCTTCGTACCAAGGATTTGAAATTGTAAATTCCCGCACCTTATGGGCCTCTTACCAGGAAAGTGATCTCCATGGCATATGCAAATCATAAGACCAGCAATAAATTAATTTCACTGAAGATGTAGTTATTTAGATTAAATCTCCATGGCATATACAAATCATAAGACCGACCATAAATTAATCTCCATGACGTTATGCACCTTGTAGTGTTATTTGGCTCACTCGAAAGCGAAGATTGACGCACATAAACGCTTTTGCAGTTGTAACTTTTTTTGTTTTTGTTTTTATTATACTGTTTATTTTAGATTTGTATTTACGCAAAGTACGGTTGTAAAGCTTGCACATTGTATTATTGGGCCGCGCATCTTATAGAGGAAACGAACACACCTTAATAAGTATTTTCCCGTTGTTTTTTTTTACGTTACAAGTCATTAAATAGAGAAATAACGCGTCGAAAGAATTTAAAAGTCATTGAATACAAAAAATAAGTTGCTTAATACGCACGTGCTTCCCATTCAGAAAAGGGGTCACGTGTGTCACCACTGGAAGAAGCGAGTGCCTGCCTCTCTCCGGAATGGGAGGATGTTGTATATGCCGCCTTTCCTGCCAGAATAATTGAGCGCGCACTCCGTTCTGAATTGAAAGATTAAATAAATTCGTTAATCCGTGCTGGTTTTTTATTCAAAGGGGAGGTTGCGTACGTAATGACGTAAGAATTCAATGCGCGCTTCATTCTGCAGCAAAATAAGTGACTCTTGTGTTTTGCCGGTCGCATTTCTCACGTGTGGGGTTCCTTAATAATCATTGATGTTAAATGTTTCTAATAATGTCAGGCGTTGACGTTACGCACCTTGTAGTGTTATTTGTGTCACCTGAAAATGAACATCGGCGCACCTAAACGCTTCCACAATTGTAACTTTTTGTTGTTTTTGATTTTATTATACTGTTTGTTTTCGATGTGTATTGACGCAAACTGCGATTGTACAGCTTGCACATTGTGCTATTGAGCTGCGTAACTTAGAGAGTAAACGAACGCACCTTAAGTATTTACCTGTTGCATATTTTTTGTTTTTGTTACAAGTCATTAGATAGAGAAATTAACGCGTCGAAAGGCTTAATTATTTTTATTAAAAGTCATTGAATACAAAAAAAATAAGTTGCTTAATATGTCCATGTTTCTCATTCAGATAGTATGTGCCGCCTTTCCTGCCAGAAGAATTGAGTACGAACTTAGTTCCAAACCGAAAGATTAAATAAATTCAATAATCTGTGCCAGTTTCTTATTCAGAGGAGAGGTTGCGCACGTAATGACAGAAGAATTCAGTGCGTGCTTCATTTCGAAGTAAAATAAGCTACTCTTGTGTTTTGCTAGTTGCATTTCTCACATGCGGGTGTGGGGTTCCTTAATAATTGTTGATGTTAAATGTTTCTAATAATCTCAAGCGTTGTTTAGAAAAATAGAAGGTGCGCGATTTTCTGCTAGAAGGGGTAAAATTCTGAAAAATAAAAAAAACAACTCTCGACGTTGTTATATGTACCTAGGAAACTGTTCACATTCTTGATGCTCGTCTAGTGTCTGTATTTGGATGCTTTTCCCATGAACTGTAGGTTACAACAAGCGAAATATCAGTACGTTTTGTGTTACGCTGTGCGATTTGTATCTGTTTGTTTGAGTTTTGTACGGTTTATTTTGCAGGTCGCCATTGAGGAATTTACGTTTGACCAATGGCGTCAGAACAAAATTTAGTCCAATTGGAGCAATTTGAGCAACCCATGACCACCGTAAAAGGTAAATTTCAGTTATTCAGTAAAAGGAAATGACTCAAATGTTTATATGCACTTGAAGTTAAAAACTGACGCACCTAATGATTGATAGATTTTAAAAAAAGTAATTCGAGGTATTGAGTCAGTATTTAAATTAAATTGATGTACCAAATCATCAGTACTGTTTAAATGGACGTACCTCAGCGAGTGATTATAACTACCTTATGTTTTTAAATCATGCACTAAAAGGTTGTCAGTCGGAATACATAGTGATGCATGTTTATGTGCAAGAGGATTAAGTATTGGGAGTTGTAATTAACATTGACACAACTCTTGTGTTAATATGATTCACATTTCGTTCCAATTATATGCATCTTGAGCCGTGGGCAGACGCAAGTATGACTTATCAGGTGTAATTCATAGTGTTACATGGTCAAGTTTTTGAGCATGTGACATACGTATTGGATGTATATAGGTTAAGATAAAAATTGATGCAGCTTAACGTTTTGCAGTTATACATAGTTTTTTTTTTTTCGTTCTGTATACATTGAAATAAACGCATACAGTGCTTTTAATCTTTGTAGTTGTAGACACAGAAAATTTGAGCCCGAAAAATGGACCGATTAAATTATTATTGGGCTCAGTTTGAGATAGGATTATTGGACCAAATTAATTAATCGGGCTATGATAATTAAATTAAGTTGATTAGCCCAATTAAAATTGATGTTGGGTTATTGAATTAATTAATTGTCCAAGCCCAATTCATTATTTGAATTTAATAATAATTATAATTAGAATTTAAATATAATTTTATTATATTTGAATTTAATAATTATAATTAATTTGAATTTGAATTAGATGATAGAGTTTTGAACCTGGACATGATTGTGGCAATGTTCATTCCCTTAATTAATTAATTAATTAATTATTTAAGGAGTTTGTTGAGGGAAGTTGGTTACACACTCCACTATAAATAGAGCCCCTCATTTTCCATTAGAAACACACCTTGAAGATTGAAGATTTGAGAGCTTTGAAGGCATTGAAGGCATCGTTGAAGCAGTTAAAGACTTGAAGTATTTTGAGGATCTTGAAGCTTGACGGTTCCTGTTGAAGATCACGCCACTTGAATCCCGGAAGGCCACGCCACTTGAATCCCAGAAAGCTACGCCACTTGAATCCTGGAAGCTACGTCAATTGAATCCCGGAGGCTACGCTGTTTGAATCCCGGAGGTTACGCCACTTGAAACCCGGAGGCACTTTAGTAGAACACGTCATTGAAGAATCAGAGGACTATACAGAGAATTTGTACCCGCACCTTCAATTATACACACACTGTAACCCGATATTGTGAATATATACAATTTCGAATTTTTTGTGTTTACAGATTTTGGCACGCCCAGTGGGACAGCTCTGCCTCTCATCTCTTCACTTCCAAGCCCTACAAAGGATCAAAATGGCGTCTAGAAATCCCTCCTCCAAAAAGACTTACGCTCAAGCTACCGGATCTAAGGCATCATCTTCTGTGGCCGGCTCCTACAGGTGCGAGGCACAAGGTGAACTGACTCGAAGTCGAGCGAGGGACCTGGGGTGGAGTTGGACGAGACCCAATGCATCGCCCGCAACATTGTTCGAAGACTTGGAGGCGGCTCCAATAGGTTACGGAACGCTGCATACGACAAGGGTTCGTCTGCTACAACGGAAACTGCCAATAGCAAGGGCCCTGCGAGTCCTACTCCCTCAAGTACAACTACTGGCAGCAAGCATCCTACTCCATCAAGCGATCCCCTTACACCCAAAGGATTGAAGAAATGAAGATGCCGCTGGGCTACCAACCTCCCAAATTTCAACAGTTCGATGGAAAAGGGAACCCGAGATAGCACATCGCCCACTTTGTGGAAACATGCAACGACGCTGGGACATATGGAGATTTCCTCGTCAAGCAGTTTGTCCGCTCTTTGAAGGGCACCGCCTTTGATTGGTACACTGACTTGGAGCATGGTTGCATCGACAGCTGGAGTGACATGGAGCGTGAGTTCTTGACTCGCTTCTATAGCACAAGAAGAACTGTTAGCTTCTTGGAGCTCACCATCGCTCGCCAATGGAAGGGTGAACGCGCAGGTGCTTACATCGAGAGATGGAGGGAATTGTGCCTCAACTGCAAAGAAAGGGTATCAGAAATCTCGGCAATTGAAATGTGTATTCAAGGCATGCACTTCGAGCTCTCATACATCCTGCAAGGTATTAAGCCCAGGACATTTGAGGAACTATCCAGCCGTGCTCACGACATGGAGTTGAGTATTGAAAACAACGGAGGGCTTAATATGTCAAGTATGCCTAGCTCCTCCAAAGCACCCGCAAGGCAAGAAGTCAAGAAAGGGGGCAAACCTTTACCAAAGCAAGAAAAGAAAGAAACTATGAACGTGAAAACAACACCAGTGCGGGTTTTCACCAAAGTGACTGAGAAGCCTAGGCCTAGGTCATTCTTTGGGCCATCAAGGGGAACTAGAATCATTGAAGAGATGTAGTAGAGACAGTTGTAATACCCCAAAATTTTAAACCCAAAAATTTCTTTTTTATTAAGATTATCTCGGATTTATTATTAAATCCAAACATTGTCAAGAATATTTCGTTATAATTATGTACCTTTCAAAACAAAGGTTGTTTCGCGAACTCTGGACCAACGTATTTCAAATCAAGTTATTGTTTTAAAAGGGGGTCCAGATGTTGTTTGAAATTAACCTATTGTAAAATTTTTATCTCAAAGAATTATTTTGTGCAAAATATTAATATTAATATTTTGGTACCAAGCTTATGAGATAAGATTCATCCATATTTTATTATTATTATTAGTAATATTATTATTATATATAATTATGGATAAGTATCCATATATTATATTATTATTATTATTATTATTATATATAATTATGGATAAGTATCCATATATTATTATTATTATTATTATTATTATTATTATTATTATTATTTCGTATATATATATATATATATAATGTGATGAGATGAGGATCCCATTTCATTTCTTTTCTTTCTTCGCGGCAGTTCGTGAGCGAGAGAGAGAGAGAGAGAGAGAGAGAAAGAGAGAGCAAGTTCCAAGCTTTGATCGNACAAAGGATCAAAATGGCGTCTAGAAATCCCTCCTCCAAAAAGACTTACGCTCAAGCTACCGGATCTAAGGCATCATCTTCTGTGGCCGGCTCCTACAGGTGCGAGGCACAAGGTGAACTGACTCGAAGTCGAGCGAGGGACCTGGGGTGGAGTTGGACGAGACCCAATGCATCGCCCGCAACATTGTTCGAAGACTTGGAGGCGGCTCCAATAGGTTACGGAACGCTGCATACGACAAGGGTTCGTCTGCTACAACGGAAACTGCCAATAGCAAGGGCCCTGCGAGTCCTACTCCCTCAAGTACAACTACTGGCAGCAAGCATCCTACTCCATCAAGCGATCCCCTTACACCCAAAGGATTGAAGAAATGAAGATGCCGCTGGGCTACCAACCTCCCAAATTTCAACAGTTCGATGGAAAAGGGAACCCGAGATAGCACATCGCCCACTTTGTGGAAACATGCAACGACGCTGGGACATATGGAGATTTCCTCGTCAAGCAGTTTGTCCGCTCTTTGAAGGGCACCGCCTTTGATTGGTACACTGACTTGGAGCATGGTTGCATCGACAGCTGGAGTGACATGGAGCGTGAGTTCTTGACTCGCTTCTATAGCACAAGAAGAACTGTTAGCTTCTTGGAGCTCACCATCGCTCGCCAATGGAAGGGTGAACGCGCAGGTGCTTACATCGAGAGATGGAGGGAATTGTGCCTCAACTGCAAAGAAAGGGTATCAGAAATCTCGGCAATTGAAATGTGTATTCAAGGCATGCACTTCGAGCTCTCATACATCCTGCAAGGTATTAAGCCCAGGACATTTGAGGAACTATCCAGCCGTGCTCACGACATGGAGTTGAGTATTGAAAACAACGGAGGGCTTAATATGTCAAGTATGCCTAGCTCCTCCAAAGCACCCGCAAGGCAAGAAGTCAAGAAAGGGGGCAAACCTTTACCAAAGCAAGAAAAGAAAGAAACTATGAACGTGAAAACAACACCAGTGCGGGTTTTCACCAAAGTGACTGAGAAGCCTAGGCCTAGGTCATTCTTTGGGCCATCAAGGGGAACTAGAATCATTGAAGAGATGTAGTAGAGACAGTTGTAATACCCCAAAATTTTAAACCCAAAAATTTCTTTTTTATTAAGATTATCTCGGATTTATTATTAAATCCAAACATTGTCAAGAATATTTCGTTATAATTATGTACCTTTCAAAACAAAGGTTGTTTCGCGAACTCTGGACCAACGTATTTCAAATCAAGTTATTGTTTTAAAAGGGGGTCCAGATGTTGTTTGAAATTAACCTATTGTAAAATTTTTATCTCAAAGAATTATTTTGTGCAAAATATTAATATTAATATTTTGGTACCAAGCTTATGAGATAAGATTCATCCATATTTTATTATTATTATTAGTAATATTATTATTATATATAATTATGGATAAGTATCCATATATTATATTATTATTATTATTATTATTATATATAATTATGGATAAGTATCCATATATTATATTATTATTATTATTATTATTATATATAATTATGGATAAGTATCCATATATTATAATATTATTATTATATAGATTTGGATGGATAAGTATCCATATATTATATTATTATTATTATTATTATTATTATTATTATTATTATTATTATTATTTCGTATATATATATATATATATAATGTGATGAGATGAGGATTAACTTCATTTATTCATCTTCATCCCTAATTGCCGTGAGAGAGAGAGAGAGAGAGAGCAAGTTTCCAAGCTTTGATCGCGATTTGTTCGGTAAAATTTATATTTATTCGGTTAAAAGTTATATTTTACTCCTAGTTCATAGTTTTGGGTAGAATTTTGTTGAATCATATTTGTATGATTGTGTTCTATGTTAGGATTTTAAGAGCAAAGGTTGAATCCCGAGCTTCAATCTTCGAATTTCTTGTGTTCGTAGTGAGATTGAGGTAAGTTACCCCTCAAGTTGGAATTATAGCTACTCAAAGTAGGTAATTGGTGAATTAATTTCCAATCCATGAAGTTGTATGTAATTTGTGAATATTTTGTGTATTGGAAATGTTGTACACATAAATTAGTAGTATATATAAATATATTGTGTATGTGTGTGTGACGTGATATATATATATATGGTGTATGTGTGTGTGATATTTATATGTTGTGTACGTGTGTGTGTGTTATATATATATATCACGTGTGTGTGTGTGTATTATATATATATTATGTGTGTGTGGGTAGTATATATATATTATGTACGTGTGTGTGTGTATTATATATATATTATGTGTGTGTGGGTTATGTATATATATTACATATGTGTGTATTATATATATATCACGTGTGTGTGTGTTATGTATATATTACATGTGTGTGTGATATACATATATATATGTTACGGGGGTGTGTAATATATATATATACATTACGTGTGTGTGTGGTATAATATATATGTATGTGTATAGAATACATATTATATATATGATATATATATATACCGTAACACATATATATATTATGTTGTAAAATATATGTATTACCCAAATACATTATATCATGTACCATATACCTTTTGTATACCTATATTATATGTTATATTACCAATTACATGCTATCGATATATATATTATATTATATACCGTATATATATGATATATATGAGTATAGGTTTGTTAATGTTATATATGTATATGTATAGGTAGTGTATGTGAACTATGTGTTGTGAACGTGAATGAGTTAATAAACTGCGTGGTAAGCATAGGAAAGAATTTGATAGTGTAATCAAGCCATGTTGGTTGTTGTCGTGATATGTGAACTTATGTACTACATGTTGAAGGGTGTATGAGTAGGAAAGGTGAGCGTATTGTCGGAACAAGAGTAGTTAATGTTTAAAATGAATAAAACCTTAGTTTCAAGAAGTTACGAGGACCTTGTTGTCTTTTACCTCGGGCTATAATTACCGAAGGTCGTCATTGAAATACGTACGGTTGTATTCGTACTTAGGCGAAGTCTATTCGCCGAGTCTCTACGTCACTCATGTATGGCTAGACTGTGGGGGTGTGCACATTTAAGCGTATTGACTCCGTCGTCTCCGGGTTGGTGTCATTTTAATGGACCTAGGCGGGGCCACACTATGGGCCATTCTAATGAACCTTCGTCCAAGGGACCGAGAAGAGAATTTGGGTAATGACCGCAAGCCCAAGTTCCAGGTTCATTCGGTTAACCGACAAGGAATATTCAACATTTCCTATAAGGCCTCATACTTTGAAATGAAACTAAGTCGAGTTTTCATAAGTAATGGTTGAATCAATGTCTATGATGAGATGGGTGATGCTAGCTCCAAGAAGCTAGACGTTTGATGTCTGAGAATTGGGATATAGTGAAGTTGTCAGGTATGGTTGTGGAAATTCGCGTGTGTAATGTGAATATGATTAAATTTATGCTTATTTGTTTATATTATCGCAATTTACAAGCATGAAAGCATATCAGTCATTAGGAAATTCTATGCTATGGTCATTTGGTAAGTTAAATCATCTTTACCTATAAATGAGAGGCTTACGGGTTCTTACTTAGCCGTCGTGCTAACGGGTGCTTCATTGTTGCCCTTTAACAGATGTCATCCAGCAATGAGTCGTATAGTTCGGTAACTTCACCGAACTATAATGGCTCAGTTTTTGGATATGGAGTCTATATACAGCATATGATAGGGGAGGACCCCTACGTACCCGGCCACACTCTGCTAGCTCCTGACGATTCCTTCTCACTATCCAGCTCTCTTGTGTCTCTGGTAGATACTCATCCGGCTCGGTGGGGCTACTACCCAATAGAAGTTTTACCGGGTAGCGACCCCCTAGAGTTCATTTTACATTACCCATATCTCTGGGATCCCACTCCTCCCGAGGGAGAATGGTCTATGGTCATTGTCACTGATCGCTCCTTGGATCACCTTATGTGGTTGGAGGGCGAATGGCATCTAGTTTGGGGAGAGTTTGAGATCCCAGTGTATCGTATGATCTGATAGGTGGTGGAGGTCAAGTCGGGGTAGTCTAAAACTCTCTTTTTGTGTACATACTCTGCAGCAGTCTTAGTAGATCAATTGCCAAACTTGGCATTGTGATTATGTATATATATCTAACTTATGTTTTGGGGTTCTAAGGACGTCGTTATCACACCTATGAACTTATATATATATATATATAAGTATGTGTATGTTTGCAATGTTTAACTTATACCTCAACTGTTGTCGAGTCAGGTAATGAAAATTAGCCTATGCACCTAGTGATGAACCGCTAAAGGCTAGCTGGGTTCGACCTAGGTGTGGCGGTGATGCTCCCGGTTGTAAGGTTGACCAACCCGGGGTGTCACAAGGTGGTATCAGAGCCTAGGATCGAGTCGACCTAGGTTTGTTAAGATAAGCTTAAGTTACTGTGTCACCCTAACCCAAGTGTAAACCTTTCGGAACGGAATCGGAGCTGGTGGCTGGATAGCGGTACATGGGATCACCTATCATTGCTGCATATAATCTTGAAAATTGTGTATTGTGTGATATAATCTATGCTAATGATCGTATGTGTTTGTTGTTAGTAATTGTGATTGTTTGATGATTCGAAGAGTAGGATACACTATTGACTATAGTGCCCTACTGTAGAACTTTGTTGATAAATGTGGTAAAGTGAGTAGTGACGTTGTAGTATAGTAATTGAGTAGATACGATGCTGCGTTCAGGGTGGTTAGGTTGCGAAATTCTAACCCTTTTGGAAGCTGATTGCTTGTTCAGTAGATATGCCTCCTAGACCGGAAACACGTAGTCGTGCGGGCAACGAAGAAACCTCTACCATGGATCGCATGGTGCAGATGATGGAAAGAATGGCGGAGTTCATGATGGCTCAGCAGGCTCCAAACCAAAATCAAGTTCAGCCCCGAGTAGATTATGCTAAAGCAATAGCCAGCAGGCACCCTCCGACCTATGCCGGAGAAGAAGATCCCGTGGTTCTGGAAGAGTGGATCAGAACATTTGACAAGTTGTTGGACGCAGTAAACTGCCCTGCGGATCAGAGAATATCCTCGGCTGTGTACTACCTCACAAAGGTTGCGGACAATTGGTGGACTACAACTGGGCCTGATCTTTTGCAAGAACCAGACTTCGACTGGGAAGACTTCAAAACAGCATTGAGGGCTCAGTTTTACACTGAAAGAATTCGAGGAATTAAATGCGAAGAATTTCTAAGGCTGAGACAGAAAGGGGCAAGTATTCAGGAGTATTATGCAAAGTACATAGAACTGCTAAGATTCGCCCAGGATATCGTGCCGGATGACGTGAGCAAGGCAAGAAGATTCGTGCGCGGCATGGACTGGGATAACTGAAGAGCCCTTGCACCGTTTATGTGTTCGACCCTGAAAGAGGCATATGAACGGGCGTCGGACCGTTATCAAGTGCACCTGGATCAGCAGGAGGTGTACGGCCGAAACAGGAGAAAGGCCGAGGCGCATCAGGGGAAATCGAAACTTGAAGGCAAGAAACCAAACTTTGGAGAAGCCAGTAGCAGGCAAGGAGAAAGAAAGGGGGAAGTAATCCAAGTAAGGGGTTATCCATGCCCACGATGCGGGAGGATCCACCTTGGTGAAAACTGTCGAGGGGAGAAACTTACATGCTTCCAGTGCGGCCGAGTGGGGCACACGCAGAGGAACTGTCCTATTCAACCACGGCGCTATCTGAATCCACCCCTGAATCTGAATCAAGGGGGAAGGTTTACTGGAGAACCGAGGCAGGGACAATTTAGTGGTGGAAATGGCAGAGGGAATAATGTCCCACAAGTAAGCCAGGGGAGACCGTCGAGTGTTGCTTCCAATATTACCAACAATAGAGGAAAACAGCCAGTTGGGGCCAGCAATTCAGGAGGCCAGGGGAGAATTTTCGTTGTCAATAGTGTAATACCCCGTATTTTATTAACATTATCCTAAGGCGTTGACATTTATAAGTTATGATCTGCAGATATGTCAAAAGAATTTTTATAAGTGAGTATAGTTGTTATTAAGCTGCGAACCTACGTACCGGTCACGAACCGTAAAAATTTTAGGAGCTGGTGTTCGGACTCGTTTGTCCTATGAAATGAATTATTAGACACCATACTATTATTCTTGAATTTCCTATTTAATTAAATCAGCTCATAGCAGCGAAAATTTATTTTGATCGTACATCGCTAAATTTCGCGGTGTACCGAACCTAGCCCAATGTTGAGGGTTAGTCTGGAATAAATTTTTAGTTTCGGAAATTATTCTATCTAGATTATTTTCCACCGAAACCTTATCTGTTTGAACCACAACTGATAAGTTGGAAGATATTTTATTATTTTATTATTTTTTTTCCAAGCTTATCACATAAGATTGGGATCAATATAAAAGCAATTTCCCATTTCTTCAATTCTTCATTCCCATTTCGTGAGGAGAGAGAGGGATGATTCCATTTCCATCTTCTTCACAAAGCTTCAATTTCCATGGCAAATTCCTTCACATCTCTCAATTTTATTCGGTAAATCTTCGTTTTTATTCGGTAAATAGTTCTATTTTCCTTCCTAGAGCATGGATTTGAGATTAATTTCTTGAAATCTCTTGTTATGGTGTTGATTGTGATCTTAGGATTTTAAGGTGAAATTTGGGGAAATCAACTCCAAAAGTCTTCTACGAGGACTAGTAACCCGGTGGAGGTAAGGAATTCCCTTAAGTTGGAATTAGTCACTTGAATTTGGATAATTGATTTTGGTTGAAATATGGTGTTTTTGGAGCTTTGGGAATATTTTTGTATACATGTTCATAGCTTGGATATGCTTGTATATGTTGTATTTATGTCCATATAGGCTTATACTTGTGAAAATAGTGAAAGGAAATCAGGGTAGATTCTGGCAGTAACTTCCGAAATTTATTGGGCAAAATTGGTAAGGTATTTTAATCCTATTTTTTGTAGACATGTAGTTCTATAAGTTTAGAACCCGCATATTAAATTTCATAATGATCGGAGTAGTATAAGTATGGTTTTCGAATTTTTCTCCAAAACTGGTCCAGAGACAAAATTTCCCGACAGCACACTGCCAAGGGCAAAGATGGAATTTTCTGTGTTTATTCGCGGTCCAAAATGACCAAAACTTTTTACGGATATCAATTACTATGAGTTGGGGTTCTACCATAAAAATTTCAAGTGAAAAAGAGTTCGGGAACTATTTTTACCGGCTCAATCTTTCGGACTGCGCCAAGCTGAAATTTTCTGAATTATGCTTAGTATGATTATGGATGTGTTAATGATAATTGTGAGGTAGTTAGTGTGTGTGTATGGGGCAGCATATATATATATATACGTGTTGTGTATATATATATATGGTATGTGTGTATATATGTATATACGTGTATTATTTTATTATTTTTTTCCAAGCTTATCACATAAGATTGGGATCAATATAAAAGCAATTTCCCATTTCTTCAATTCTTCATTCCCATTTCGTGAGGAGAGAGAGAGATGATTCCATTTCCATCTTCTTCACAAAGCTTCAATTTCCATGGCAAATTCCTTCACATCTCTCAATTTTATTCGGTAAATCTTCGTTTTTATTCGGTAAATAGTTCTATTTTCCTTCCTAGAGCATGGATTTGAGATTAATTTCTTGAAATCTCTCAATAAACTCTGTGCCTGGTTTAGTTCTATTTGATACAGGAGCCACGAATTCTTTCATCTCTTGCATGCTTGCTGATAAATTAGGGTTAAGATCTACTACTAGGTTAAACCTTAACGTAATGACTGCCTCAGGACTAGTAGTAGCTTGTAAGAACATATATGAGAACGTTTCTATAGAGATAGCGGGAGTTAACTGTCCCGGGAATCTTATTCGGTTTGAGTTGGAAGGTATAGATGTGGTATTGGGAATGGACTGGTTAGAGAAATATAAAGCTCGGATAGTGTGTAATGAAAAGAAAATTCTGTTAAGAGGACCGAAAGGGAAAAGGGTTTCATATCGAGGAATCGAGAAGGAGCCCGAACCAAAGCTGATGACAATGCGAAGACTGAGAAAATACGCACAAAAGGGGTATGAAGTGTACCTCTGTCTGGTGCAGGATACAGAGGTAGAAAAACTGGAGATCAGTCGGATCCCAGTGGTGTGTGAATTTCCGGATGTGTTCCCCGATGACCTTGCAGGAATGCCCCCTGAAAGAGAAGTGGAATTCACCATTGACCTGATGCCAGGAACCTCACCTATTTCCAAAGCACCTTATAGAATGGCGCCCGGAACCTCACCTATTTCCAAAGCACCTTATAGAATGGCGCCCAAAGAAATAGAGGAGTTGAAAGTTCAACTAGGAGAACTGGGGGAAAAAGGATTTATTAGACCCAGTGTATCGGGAGAACTGGGGGAAAAAGGATTTATTAGACCCAGTGTATCGCCCTGGGGTGCACCGGTGTTATTTGTGAAAAAGAAGGATGGGAGTTTCAGATTGTCTATCGATTATAGGGAACTTAATCGAGTCACAATTAAGAATAAATACCCATTGCCCCGAATTGATGACCTATTCAACCAGTTAAGAGGAGCGGGCGTGTTCTCGAAGATTGATTTGCGATCCGGATACCATCAAGTCCGAGTTAAGGAGCAAGACATCCCCAAGACTGCCTTTCGGACGAGGTATGGCCATTACGAGTTTACGGTGATGCCATTCGGAGTGACTAATGCCCCAGCAACTTTCATGGACTTGATGAACCGAATCTTTCTTCCATATTTGGACAAATTTGTCGTTGTTTTTATCGATGATATCCTGGTCTACTCAAGGACACCTAAGGATCATGAGAAGCATCTCAGAGTGGTGTTGCAAGCATTGAGGGAAAGACGACTCTATGCTAAACTGTCTAAATGTGAATTTTGGAAGAGCGAAGTAGCTTTCCTTGGCCATGTTGTCACTAAAGAAGGGATAGCCGTAGACCCAGTCAAGGTACAAGCAGTGACCGAATGGGGGACGCCCAAATCAGCAACAGAGATCCGAAGCTTTCTGGGATTGGCAGGCTATTATCGAACAGAGATCCGAAGCTTTCTGGGATTGGCAGGCTATTATCGAAGGTTTGTCAAAGATTATTCTAAGATAGCCAAGCCCTTAACAAATTTGCTTAAGAAAACTACGAAGTACTGCTGGAGTGAAGAATGTGAGAAAGCGTTCCAGGAGCTTAAAGACTGGAGTGAAGAATGTGAGAAAGCGTTCCAGGAGCTTAAAGAAAGATTAACAAAATGTGAGAAAGCGTTCCAGGAGCTTAAAGAAAGATTAACAACGGGTGAGAAAGCGTTCCAGGAGCTTAAAGAAAGATTAACAACGGCCCCGGTGTTGACTCTACCTACTGAGACGGATGTAACAACGGCCCCGGTGTTGACTCTACCTACTGAGACGGATGGATATGAGTTATACACCGATGCGTCACATCAAGGACTTGGATGCGTCCTGATGCAGGATGGGAAAGTAATAGCTTATGCCTCCCGTCAGCTGAAGCTACATGAGGTTAATTATCCAACTCACGATCTAGAGCTCGCAGCAGTGGTGTTCGCTCTCAAGATTTGGCGACACTATCTCTACGGAGTCTCCTGTAAAGTCTTCACAGATCACAAAAGCCTAAAATACATCTTTACTCAAAGGGATCTTAATCTGAGGCAAAGGAGATGGCTGGAGCTGATTAAAGATTACGAGTTGGAAATCCAATACCAGGAAGGTAAGGCGAACAAGGTGGCTGACGCGTTAAGTCGGAAATCGAGTCATGCTCTGTGGGTGCTACCGGAACAGTTGTGTAAAGACTTTCAGAGGCTTAATCTGGAGGTAATAGAGCGCGGTCAAATAGAACAAGAAGTGAAGATGTATTATCTGTCAACCACTCCAATGTTATTTAAAAGCATTGAACAAGCTCAACTGGAAGATGAGTGGCTGAACAAGATTAAAGAGAAAATGGTCGATGGGAAGTATGGGCCATTTGAATTATGTTCCGATGGGAATGTGAAGTTCAAGGGTAGGTGGGTGATACCCAAAGATGGTAAGAAGATAATGGAGCAGCTAATGAAAGAGGGTCATTACAAACCTTACTCAGTTCACCCTGGAGGAGACAAGCTCTATAAAGATTTGAAACAGAATTTCTGGTGGCTAGGTATGAAAAAGGATGTTCCTGAGTTTGTTGCTAAATGCCTGACTTGCCAAAAGGTGAAAGCGGAGAGGAGTAAACCTAAAGGGTTATTGCAATCTTTAGAGATTCCGGTATGGAAATGGGACTCCATCTCCATGGACTTTGTGAGCGGATTGCCTAAGACCAGGTCGGGAAATGACCAGGTATGGGTCATTGTGGATAGATTAACTAAAACAGCAAGATTTATTCCCATGAACAAGACTTGGTCAATGGAGAAGTTGGCAAAACTCTATATCAAGCATTTAGTTAAGCACCATGGAGTGCCGCGGGATATTGTCTCTGACAGAGATTCAAGATTTCTGTCGGGAGACCTTGCAGAAAGCTTTGGGTACCGAACTCAAAATGAGTACAGCCTTCCATCCAGCTACAGATGGTCAGACAGAAAGAACTATACAGACCTTAGAAGACATGCTAAGAAGTTGTGCGCTAAATTTTCAAGGCTCGTGGGATGATCAGCTAGATCTGATTGAATTTTCGTATAATAACAGCTATCACTCGAGCATTGGCATGGCGCCTTATGAGGCATTATATGGGCAGAAGTGTAGAAGTCCCTTATGTTGGAGTGACAAAAGTGATGTCGTTGTTCTAGGACCTCAATATCTACAAGAAACTATCAAAGCAATCAAGGTGATAAGAGAAAGAATGAAAGCAGCACAGGATCGTCAAAAGTCCTACGCCAATCTGAAACGACAATTCGTGGAATATCAACCTGGAGATAAGGTATTATTAAAAGTTTCGCCAACCAAGGGAGTGAAGCGGTTTGGCAAGAAAGGGAAACTAAGTCCTCGTTATATTGGCCCGTATGAAATCCTAGAAAGGATAGGGAACTTAGCTTATCGGCTAGCCCTACCAGTGGAATTAAGTCAAGTACATAACGTATTCCATGTTTCACAACTCAAGCGATATGTACCTGATGCTTCACATGTACTGGAACCGGAAGTAGTAGAAATGGATGACTCATTGACGTACGAGGAAAGACCAATCCAGATCTTGGACACTAAGACCCGAGATACAAGGAGGAAATCGGTGAAAATGGTCAAGGTCCAATGGTCAAATCATAGCCCTGAGGAAGCTACCTGGGAACTAGAAGACGTCATGATAGAACGTTATCTAGATTTGTTCAACTCAAGTAAGTAATATAGATTTGATTGTCTATTTGTGCTTAATCAACTGCTGTATACTGAATGTCTTGATGTGGGGATTGTATGACTAGCTGTGTATTGAGACCTTATGTGTTAGGAAGGAAGTTTCGGGGACGAAACTATCCCTAAGGGGGGGTAGGGTGTAATACCCCGAAATTTTAAACCCAAAAATTTATTTTTTATTAAGATTATATCGGATTTATTATTAAATCCAAACATTGTCAAGAATATTTCGTTATAATTATGTACCTTTCAAATCAAAGGTTGTTTCGCGAACTCTGGACCAACGTATTTCAAATCAAGTTATTGTTTTAAAAGGGGGTCCAGATGTTGTTTGAAATTAACCTATTGTAAAATTTTTATCTCAAAGGATTATTTTGTGCAAAATATTAATATTAATATTTTGGTACCAAGCTTATGAGATAAGATTCATCCATATTTTATTATTATTATTAGTAATATTATTATTATATATAATTATGGATAAGTATCCATATATTATATTATTATTATTATTGTTATATATAATTATGGATAAGTATCCATATAATATATTATTATTATTATTATTATTATTATTATTTCGTATATATATATATATAATGTGATGAGATGAGGATCCCATTTCATTTCTTTTCTTTCTTCACGGCAGTTTGTGAGAGAGAGAGAGAGAGAGAGAGAGAAAGAGAGAGCAAGTTCCAAGTTTTGATCGCGATTTGTTCGGTAAAATTTATATTTAATCGGTTAAAAGTTATATTTTACTCCTAGTTCATAGTTTTGGGTAGAATTTTGTTGAATCATATTTGTATGATTGTGTTCTATGTTAGGATTTTAAGAGCAAAGGTTGAATCCCGAGCTTCAATCTTCGAATTTTTTGTGTTCGTAGTGAGATTGAGGTAAGTTACCCCTCAAGTTGGAATTATAGCTACTCAAAGTAGGTAATTGGTGAATTAATTTCCAATCCATGAAGTTGTATGTAATTTGTGAATATTTTGTGTATTGGACATGTTGTACACATAAATTAGTAGTATATATAAATATATTGTGTATGTGTGTGTGACGTGATATATATATATATGGTATATGTGTGTGTGATATTTATATGTTGTGTACGTGTGTGTGTGTTATATNTGGCGCCTTATGAGGCATTATATGGGCAGAAGTGTAGAAGTCCCTTATGTTGGAGTGACAAAAGTGATGTCGTTGTTCTAGGACCTCAATATCTACAAGAAACTATCAAAGCAATCAAGGTGATAAGAGAAAGAATGAAAGCAGCACAGGATCGTCAAAAGTCCTACGCCAATCTGAAACGACAATTCGTGGAATATCAACCTGGAGATAAGGTATTATTAAAAGTTTCGCCAACCAAGGGAGTGAAGCGGTTTGGCAAGAAAGGGAAACTAAGTCCTCGTTATATTGGCCCGTATGAAATCCTAGAAAGGATAGGGAACTTAGCTTATCGGCTAGCCCTACCAGTGGAATTAAGTCAAGTACATAACGTATTCCATGTTTCACAACTCAAGCGATATGTACCTGATGCTTCACATGTACTGGAACCGGAAGTAGTAGAAATGGATGACTCATTGACGTACGAGGAAAGACCAATCCAGATCTTGGACACTAAGACCCGAGATACAAGGAGGAAATCGGTGAAAATGGTCAAGGTCCAATGGTCAAATCATAGCCCTGAGGAAGCTACCTGGGAACTAGAAGACGTCATGATAGAACGTTATCTAGATTTGTTCAACTCAAGTAAGTAATATAGATTTGATTGTCTATTTGTGCTTAATCAACTGCTGTATACTGAATGTCTTGATGTGGGGATTGTATGACTAGCTGTGTATTGAGACCTTATGTGTTAGGAAGGAAGTTTCGGGGACGAAACTATCCCTAAGGGGGGGTAGGGTGTAATACCCCGAAATTTTAAACCCAAAAATTTATTTTTTATTAAGATTATATCGGATTTATTATTAAATCCAAACATTGTCAAGAATATTTCGTTATAATTATGTACCTTTCAAATCAAAGGTTGTTTCGCGAACTCTGGACCAACGTATTTCAAATCAAGTTATTGTTTTAAAAGGGGGTCCAGATGTTGTTTGAAATTAACCTATTGTAAAATTTTTATCTCAAAGGATTATTTTGTGCAAAATATTAATATTAATATTTTGGTACCAAGCTTATGAGATAAGATTCATCCATATTTTATTATTATTATTAGTAATATTATTATTATATATAATTATGGATAAGTATCCATATATTATATTATTATTATTATTGTTATATATAATTATGGATAAGTATCCATATAATATATTATTATTATTATTATTATTATTATTATTTCGTATATATATATATATAATGTGATGAGATGAGGATCCCATTTCATTTCTTTTCTTTCTTCACGGCAGTTTGTGAGAGAGAGAGAGAGAGAGAGAGAGAAAGAGAGAGCAAGTTCCAAGTTTTGATCGCGATTTGTTCGGTAAAATTTATATTTAATCGGTTAAAAGTTATATTTTACTCCTAGTTCATAGTTTTGGGTAGAATTTTGTTGAATCATATTTGTATGATTGTGTTCTATGTTAGGATTTTAAGAGCAAAGGTTGAATCCCGAGCTTCAATCTTCGAATTTTTTGTGTTCGTAGTGAGATTGAGGTAAGTTACCCCTCAAGTTGGAATTATAGCTACTCAAAGTAGGTAATTGGTGAATTAATTTCCAATCCATGAAGTTGTATGTAATTTGTGAATATTTTGTGTATTGGACATGTTGTACACATAAATTAGTAGTATATATAAATATATTGTGTATGTGTGTGTGACGTGATATATATATATATGGTATATGTGTGTGTGATATTTATATGTTGTGTACGTGTGTGTGTGTATGTGTGTGTGATATTTATATGTTGTGTACGTGTGTGTGTGTTATATATATATATCACGTGTGTGTGTGTGTATTATATATATATTATGTGTGTGTGGGTAGGTGTGTGTGTGTATTATATATATATTATGTGTGTGTGGGTAGTATATATATATTATGTACGTGTGTGTGTGTATTATATATATATTATGTGTGTGTGTGTTATGTATATATATTACATATGTGTGTATTATATATATATCATGTGTGTGTGTGTTATGTATATATATTACATGTGTGTGTGATATACATATATATATGTTACGGGGGTGTGTAATATATATATATATGTGTATAGAATACATATTATATATATGATATATATATACCGTAACACATATATATATTATGTTGTAAAATATATGTATTATCCATATATATTATATCATGTACCATATACCTTTTGTATACCTATATTATATGTTATATTACCAATTACATGCTATCGATATATATATTATATTATTTACCGTATATATATGATATATATATACCGTAACACATATATATATTATGTTGTAAAATATATGTATTACCCAAATACATTATATCATGTACCATATACCTTTTGTATACCTATATTATATGTTATATTACCAATTACATGCTATCGATATATATATTATATTATTTACCGTATATATATGATATATATGAGTATAGGTATGTTAATGTTATATATGTATAGGTATAGGTAGTGTATGTGAACTATGTGTTGTGAACGTGAATGAGTTAATAAAGTGCGTGGTAAGCATAGGAAAGAATTTGATAGTGTAATCATGCCATGTTGGTTGTTGTCGTGATATGTGAACTTATGTACTACATGTTGAAGGGTGTATGAGTAGGAAAGGTGAGGGTATTGTCGGAACAAGAGTAGTTAATGTTTAAAATGAATAAAACCTTAGTTTCAAGAAGTTACGAGGACCTTGTTGTCTTTTACCTCGGGCTATAATTACCGAAGGTCGTCATTGAAATACGTACGGTTGTATTCGTACTTAGGCGAATTCTATTCGCCGAGTCTCTACGTCACTCATGTATGGCTAGATTGTGGGGGTGTGCACACTTAAGCGTATTGACTCCGTCGTCTCCGGGTTGGTGTCATTTTAATGGACCTAGGCGGGGCCACACTAGGGGCCATTCTAATGAACCTTCGTCCAAGGGACCGAGAAGAGAATTTGGGTAATGACCGCAAGCCCAAGTTCCAGGTTCATTCGGTTAACCGACAAGGAATATTCAACATTTCCTATAAGGTGTAACCCCTCGTCTTTCTGATAAGTCTAAGGGTCGGAAAATATATCTTTAGGCTATGACATTCATAAGATGATCTCCCGATATGTCAAGGGAATTTTTATACGGAGGTATAGTTGTCATTAAGCTGCGATCGTTCGTGCCGGTCACGAACCGTAAAATTTTCGAGGACGAATTTTCAGCTCGGATTTCCTTAAAAA